>NW_005371693.1:2901920-2914508 GCF_000412655.1 Myotis brandtii
AGGGGCTGCACCTAGGGATTGGGCCTGCCCTCTGCCACCTGGGAGCAGGCCTAAGCCAGCAGGTCGTTATCTCCCGAGGGGTTCCAGACTGGGAGAGGGCACAGGCCGGGCTGGGGGACCCCCCTCCCCCCGCCCCCCGAGTGCACAAATTTTTGTTCACCGGGCCTCTAGTATTGTAATAACCTTGTGTGGTGACAGTAGGTAACTAGACATTTTATAGGGATTATTTTGTAATATATAAATATTAAATCACTATGGTGTACACAGAAACAAATAGGACATTGTATGCCAATTATACTTGAATTAAAATACAAGTTCTTCTATTGCTCTAACATAGTTAACATTTGGCAAGCCTGTTTTTTTCTTGTTTTATTTTAGACAGGCTAATAAGTTCTAGTTTAATTTTAAGATTCCATTCCAAGGTGTGTAGAACAAAAAGAAGCAATTAGGAATTCGTACTGAAGCTGTAAAATATTACAGCTGTTTCTGCACAGTACCGTTATACACCGACTCCTTCCTAACACAGGAGCAAATAACTGTTTTCCTTTTTAGGCCTCTTGGTCTTCACGTCCATGCTGACATTAAGTATAGAATGAAGTATAGAAACTAGAGTTCAATGAAATTGAATATTTTGTTCAATGCCAATATCTCTTTAGGTCAAGTTTGGATAACTGATGTCTTCCCCATCATATTTCAAAATGTTTGTGTAATTTTCATAGTAACTATTAATTTTAACAATTCATTGTTGCATAATTGTATTTGAGAATTTTTAAATGTTCCATTGCTTTAACTGGAGACCACTTTAATTTATTGCAGCTTAATCACAGAAAAAAAAAAAGAATGAAGAGGGGAAATACCATAGTAATATTTACTTAAATGTTTCATGTGTATTGTGCAGGGATGAACACTATATATATCTCTTGCAGCTGCCACTGTATACACAGGCAATCACTTTAGATCTTGGCTGAGACATCTGTTTGGAAGTGCTCTGTGCAGGAAGCTGGGGAGGAGAGGGGAGGGATGATTGGCTTTTTGTTTTGCTTTGTTCCCAGTCTGGTTCAAGTCTCAAGCAATTCCTCTGCTAATCAGCTCCAATGAGTTCACAAACCAGTACTGTCAACAGAAAAACCATCAGCCGTGTAAACAAGCATGAGCTCCTGAACACTTTCACTGCCTCTTACCTTCTGCTGTCAGGGGAGAGAACCAACTCCACTCAGAGATGCAGTATCAGCTACTTTCCTTTGAGGAGCAGATGGTGTTGATAGGGCTGCTCACAATGGTTGGGTATCACTTCCAATTAAAAGCACAGTTTTTTCTATCTGTTATACAATTTTTAACTATGCCTTCTCTATTATGTTGCAGGCATGAAGCTGAACAGCAATTACAATCCGTTTGTTCTCACCACATGTTAAATTGTTCTAGGTGTGGAATCCCATGCCTTGTGGAAAATGGACTTAACTACCCATTATATTCAAGGTTTCAGCTTTTCCATATATGTGATTTTTTTTCCCAGTTAACTGAGGCTTATTCATCAAATACAATTTTAAATCAACTGTCATTTAATTAAAATCATTCTAAAGTGCTATAATACTCCTTGAAGTCTAAAATAAAATATAAAAATCTGTTTTTAAATGAATTTAATTCATAAACTTTAACAAAAAGAGTTTGTGTTTCTAATTAGAAATATAATGCTCTTAATAGCTATACAGAAGTACATGCTATTGTTTTTATCAGTTCTTAATGTCTCTAGATTGGTAGACCATTTTAATTAATTTGCATTTTTCTCAGTTTATCAAAGTAAAATAGACATACGATGAACTGCATATGTTTAAAGAGAAAACTTTGGAGTGTTGACATAGGTATACACCTGTGAAATCATCATCACTCAAAGGAGTTTTCTCATGCCTTTCCAACTCCCCAGATTACCACAGGCCCAGGTAACCAGTGACCAACTTTATGCCACTACAGATGAGTTTGCTTTTCCATATAAATAGAACCAAGCGGTATACTTAACTTTTAATCTGGTGTCTTCACTCAGCCTAATTATTTCAAGATGTATCCATGTCCTACTGCATATTCATTTTAATTTAATCACTGAGAAATATTCCATTGTATGGATATGCTGGAGTTTATTTATCCATTCACCAGACAATAGATATTTAGGTTGTTTTCAGTTTGACTTTTTACAAATAAAGCTCCTATAATCACCTTTATATGTCCTTGTGTGAATATATGCTTTCATTTCTCTTAGTACATAGAAGTTGGAATGGCTGGATCCCATAGTAAGTATCTTACCTAATAATAGACAAACATGTAAATTAACAGTCCCTCCACTACGCTCACCAGCCAATCAGGAGAGTATGCAAATTAACCCAACAAAGATGGCAGTTAATTTGCATACGTAGGGGCGAAGCGGTGGAGCAAAGACTGAAGGCTCCATCCGGAGCCACAAAGACTGAAGGCTCCATCTGGAGCAAAGGCCTGGGTCCCGGGTGCCGGAGGAAAACTGGTCTCAGCAGCCAGGGGAAGGGAAGGCCTATTGCACGAATCTCTTGGTGCAACGGGCCTCTACTATGTGTAATATTTTAAGAATCTGTCAAACAGTTCTTTCAAAATGTTTGTTCCATTTTATAGATGCCAGAGCAGAGTATGAGTGGTCTAACTCTTTCATATCTTTGCCAAACCTTGGTATGGTCATTCTTTTAAAATTTTACCATTTAAATATATGTGAAGTTGTACCTCATTATGGTTTTCATTTTTATATCCCTAAAGACTAATGCTACTGAACACTTTTAAGTGCTTATGTGTTTTTGGCATGCCTGTTGATATATTTCATTCATTTTTATTGGGTTATCTGTACTCATTATTAAATTTGACATTTCTATAGTCTGAACACAAATCCTTTATCAGATTTGCTTTGGAAAGAATTTCTCCCAGCCTTGGTCAGTATTGGCATTCTCTTAATAGTGCCTTTTATTTTATTTTTTTAAATATATTTTATTGATTTTTTACAGAGAGGAAGGGAGAGGGATAGAGAGCCGAAACATCAATGAGAGAGAAACATCAATCAGCTGCCTCCTGCACACTCCCCACTGGTTGCACGTGCCCACAACCAAGGTACATGCCCCTGAATGGAATTGAACCCTGGACCCTTGAGTCTGCAGGCCGACACTCTATCCACCGAGCCAAACCAGTTAGTGCTGATGGTGCCTTTTAAAGAGTGTAACTTAATCTTGATCAAGTTCAATATATCACTTTTTTTCTTATTGATGATGCTTTTGGTGTTATCCTATATAATAAAAGCCTAATATGCAAATTGTCCCCTCGGGAGTTTGACCAGGTGTTCAATCACTCACTACGACGTGCACTGACCACCAGGGGATGGCATGGAACATGGTGGGCATCGGCAATGAGATGCTGACAGCAGGTGGCAGTGGACGCACTGCTGGTTTTGATTGGCCCTGACAAGAACAGGAACATGGCGGGATGATGGAGCAGGTGAGTGGGTGGCACCAGGCCAAGGCAAGTGCCAATGGGGGCCCATTCACCCAGCCAATTGCCCCACAAACAGTGACCAGTGGTGGTGGTGGCTCTGAGGGAGCTGGGTGGGGGGCCCGGCCCCAATTAATCACCCCACAGGTGGGAAGGTGGGGCAGGTAAAGGGGCGGCACCAGGCCACAGTGGGGTTGTGGGGCTGCAAGGCTTGTGGGCGTGAGCTGGGACTGCAAGCCTGGGGGCACAAGTTGGGACCCGATCCCCACAGGTTACCCTGAGCGACCCCATCTGTGCATGAATTTGCACAGGCCTCTAGTATTGAAGAAAGTTTACTTAATCCATGGTGTCTAGACAGTAGCACTGTTGACTTTTGAGCCATATAATTATTTGTAGGATATTTTGTGGGATCCCTGCCCTCAACCCACTTAAAGCCAGTTAACACTGCCTCCGCTATGTGGCAACCAAAAATGTCTCTAGATATTTCCAAAGGTCCCCCAGAAAAAAAGTCACCCCTGTTGGAGAATCATTGGCCTATCCTAGGATCACAATATTTTTCTCCTATATTTTCTTCCTGGAAATTTTAAGTTTTGAATTTATATCTAAGTTCAATTTTGAGTAATTTTTGCATATAATATGAGGAATGCATTAAAGTTCATTTTTTGTATATCAATCAATATTCAATTGTTCCACCATTGTTTGACAAAAAATAATTTTTTTCACTGAACTGTCTTTGTACATTTATAAAAAAATAGATTTTATATCTGTAATCTGTTTTTTTCCACAGATCCATTTATCTATCTTGACATTAATATCAAACTATCTTAATTCCTGTTGCTTTGTAATAATCTGAAATCAGTTGTTAGTCCCAAGTGTTTTTCATTTTTCAAAGTGCTTTTGGTCATTGTAGGTCTGTTGAACAATCAGATATTGAGATGCTCAATTAGGATAACAAGCTAAGTTGGAAGTAACAAGCCTTTATTCACTTTTTGCAATAGAGGAAGCAAGAGGCAGGGGTGCCATCTCACCATGTTCCATCTTCCCCCACAGAGTTGCATGAGATGAGGGTAAAGCATGTGTGGTGTAGATGGAGGGTTGTCTTGCTACCAAGGAGCTCCTTGAGGAACAGGAATCAACACTGTACATTTTGTAAAGTAACTGACCCATAAACATTTTATTTACTTACTACATTTTATTTTAATGGGCACTTTCAAAAACTTAATGCTGTCATTGGTAATTTTAAAACTGGTAAGTTCAGGGAGATGATACAGAAAAAAATATTTAAAGCTTGATATGTCTGTCAACACCCCTCAAAGTGCCTCTGCAATGACCTGTGGAGGTAACAGATGACTGTCTGTGAAAAGATGATAACACAACACATCATGTATGTGCAAAGGCAGTTACACTGATGCTTTTGTGGGGATGTGCTATGATTATTGCAATCTCTGAAATTTAAGGACCTAAGAATATGGTATAGGTGTTAGAAGTAATCAAACTAAACCAATTGAGGAGGATAAAGATTCTTTTTTATTTTCATGTTGCCATGAATGATATATTTCTTCACGGTACCACAAATCAATTTGACATTTCCTGAAGATTTTTCTGTATTCTACTTAATTTAGAGGGTGGGTACTAACATTATTTTGATTTCATCTTCATTGTGTTTTGGCTCCAATGTTTTAAATTTTAATTAGAATTTAAGTTGAACTTAATCTACTGAAGATTTTTGCAAATTTCTACTGCTGTTGTTAAGACAACTATTATGAACTTTTTCATTTGTCATATTTATTTTTAATTCAGTTTAGAACATACAAAATTCTCAATAAATGTTTTGATTATATCTGTTAATTTAAGGCATTTATTTTAGAAGGAGAAGCTCTAAGTTAACCTACAGTGAATCATAAGCACTCCTACTTTATTTGAGAGGCACAGGTCAATAATAGGCCCTGAAATGATGAATTTTAGATGCCATTTCCATATTAGCCCTCTTATTCTTTACTTGAATAAATGTAATTTAAAAATAAATCTGTCTCTAAGGAAAATGGAAGAACTACTATTGAACTTTCCCTTATCAGTTCACAAGCTCCTCAAGGTATTGTTCTTTAATATATTAAGAAGGGATATTAGTTTGTTCAAAAATAGTTCTTGGTAGATCTGTTGGAAATTGATTAGTTTTCTTTCTTTTTATGTAAAGCATTTGGCAAAATTTATTAGGTTTCTTATCAAGATTTAGAGTCAGATTTTAAGCTGAAAATATTTGAGAGTTTACCTAGTCCAATCTCTTCATTTCACAGGTGACTAAGTTAAAGGAATTCAAAATTGAATGATTAATTGGTAGCAGTTTGTTGTAATGCTTAGAACATTGTGTTTGGCAATGGAAACCCAGGGTGTAGTAACATAATCTCTTGTGAACTTGGTTTTTCTCACATATACTAGTGAATAAGAAGGTGGGAACTTTTTGCATTCATATATCTTTTGGCTTTAAAACCTATTAGACTTGAGAGCAAACACCTTATTACATTTTGTGGTTTTCAATGAATTTTCATATATGGGAATTAGAAGCCCTTTGTATAATTGTGAGCTAACTTATTATTTCATAAATTCAACAGGCATTTAATAGGTACTTAACAATGAAAGGCATTATGTGAGATACTAAGAACAATCTATTGCACTTTAAAATCATATCAAATCATGTTTATCATATCTATCATTGATATTCTTTTTTTTAATTTAGCAGCAGGACCTCCCTTTATTCTATTGACAATTTATATAATGCCTGATTTTATATATATGTGTATATATATACCAACTCTCCTGTTGTTCCTACAGATATCTTTGATTCATTTCTGAGAATCCTAAAGGTTATTAGAATACATATAGTTTGAAAACCACTGTCAGAAGTTCTATTCATTGGTTTTATGAAGAAGAAATCTATGGCCCAAATCACAGATTTTACCATAGAAAAAGAGCAAGGACAAAATCCTTGTTCTCGTCATTGATTTCTGATCCTATACATAGAATATTAAATTATATCACTCTCTGATTACTTTATTATCTCAAGGTTTTTGACAATGGGACCAATTTTTGCATGTTATTGAAATAGTTGACTGTAGTTCTTGGGGTTTTTTTTTTTTCAAAATCATGAAAGAATCTAGGTGAGTTAAATTTTATTTATAAAATAGACTTTCATAATATGCATTTGCTGTGCAATCTCTGCTTTGGTCTTAAACCTAAAAGATAAATAATTCCTTTCAAAATAGTCATGTCCAGCCCATTGCATATCTTTGCATATAGAGTTGAAAAGGTAACACATAGTGAATTTTAATGCAAATAATTTTCAACTGACTCCACTTTTATTGATAATGCAGCCACTTATCCTTGGGACACGTTCAGGACTAAAGTAATTCAATTCTATCATTGGAACAGAAGCCTTGCCACATGGCTTCTACACACTCTTCCCATTATTACACATTTTCCTCCCAAATAATATTCTAATGGCCCATATACTATACAGAGAAGAGAGCCTCTATAATAGTTATTGAGAGATGCTTATTCTCAATTTATACCGAACATTTTAAATTTGAAAGTAACCAAGCAATTTAAATTTTCATGAGACTCATGTGTAACTGAGTTCAGAAATAGCTGAGAAAAATGTACATTATAAGTAACCGCCTCCAACAAGCATTTATCTTCCCCTCTGAGGCAAAGCAGAAAGGTTCAGGAAAGAAGTATTTTTCTTAAGAAATAAAAATATTGTAACTATTAAGTATTTTTTTCTTTTTTTAACCACAAAGCAAAACAAAATAACACCCATTTTTAAAATATAGAGTATAATATACGTGCAGAAAATTGAATAAAATATAACATTACCACTCAGTGAATGATCACAAAGTAAATATTTATGGAACCACCATCAAGATCAAGACTTAGAAGTTTCCAGTATCTTTCAAAGCTTCCCTGTTCATCCTTTGTAAATACAGAAAAGTAACCAACACATTTTTTATGACTGTTATGGTAGTGCTGTCATTGCTTCCCCACAACCCCAAGCTTTTAGTTTGACACCATAAACCTGCATCTCTTCACATTACAGTTTAGTAGAGTGTATAGTGTGTTATATAGTTTGGAGGATCCAGAACCCTTAGACATTGCTGGTGGGAATGCAAAATGGTGCAGCCATTTTGGAAAAGTTCAATAATTCCTCAAATATTTAAAGACAAAGTTATCATATGACTCAGCAATTCTACTCTTAGGTAATATACCTGAGAGAAGCAAAAATGTATGTCCACACAAATGTTTATAGCATTATTATTTTTAATGGCCCCAAAGTAGAAACAACCAGAGATGTATTACTTGATGATGAATAAACACAATTTGTTCTAACCCTACAATAGAATATTGTTCACCTATAAAAAAGAATGAAGTACTGACACATGCTACAACATGGATGAACTTTTACACATTATGCTCAGTGAGAGAATCCAGGCCCAAAAGACCACAAATCACATGCTTCCATAAATATGAAGTCTCCAGAATAGCCAAATCTCTAGAGATAGAAAGTAGAGAATTATTTCTAGGGACTGAGAAGGTGTGAAGAGGGGTTGACTGCTAATAGCTATGGGCTTTCTTCCTGGGGTGATGAAAACATTTTAAAATAAGATAGTGTTGGTATTTCCATAACTTTATGAATATACTAAAAAATACTACATTTTACACTTAAATGCTATATTTTATGGTATGTGCATTATATCTTAATTTTAAAATAAATAAAATTCTTCATTCTGTCACAGAAGTTTTTGTTTATTTTTTGACAGTACACATAAAGCACTATCAATAAAGATAAGGATTGGTAAAACTAAATTTCTTCTGTCCATCAAAACATAATAAACCTTCTGTGAGGCCATCCTATTCTTTTATCTTACAATTAGTTTAATATACTCCAGTTTATTTCATTTAGTTACTGTTGTTCCTGTTAAACTGTGAACTTCTTGAAGTCAGTTTAAATTTTGCTCACCACTGTCTAAAACTGATGCTATGCACAGTCTTTGCTCCACAACTTTTGCTTGATTTACACTTTGCTGTTGGTTTTGTTTCTCCAAGTCTCTGTAAGAAGTAGTTAAAAGCTTGATGCTTGTGAAATAATAATTATTTTATTAATAATAACTAATATTTAATGAGAAATTATTATTTGTGAGATATTTTAAATGTTAACTCATTGGATACTTATAACAGTTCTGAGCTTCTATTTCCATTGTGTAGAGAGAGAAATGAAACGCAAACATCAAGTCACTTTTCCAAATTCACAAGGTCTGCAAGTGGCAGGGTCAAGATTTAAATCCAGGGAGTCTCATGCTCTGGTCTATTCTTTTAACTACTTTGCAAAAATGTGATAAAGTGGGCCCTAGCTGGTTTGGCTCAGTGGATAGAGTGTCGGCTTGCAGACTGAAGGGTACTGGTTTCAATTCCCATCAAGGACACATGCTGGGTTGCAGGCTTGATCCCCACTAGGTTGAGTGCAGGGAGCGTTGGCCTGTGGACTGAAGAGTCCCAGGTTCAGTTCCAGTCAAGGGCATGTACCTTGGTTGCGGGCACATCTCTAGTGGGAGGTGTGCAGGAGGCAGCTGATCGATGTTTCTCTCTCATCGATGTTTCTAACTCTCTATCCCTCTCCCTTCCTCTCTGTAAAAAAATCAAAAAAATATACTTTTTAAAAATGAGACAAGAAATCATTCAAACGGCTTTGCTGAGCAAGAAAAACAAAGTGAGATACAATTTTATTTACAGCACAACTAAAAATATCACGGACATTTTAAAACAACTAGTTAAGCACCGTATAAAGGAGCTGCTTATGAGGAAAGCATATTCTATAACTCCCCATTGTCTCATTTTGAGCTAGTTTTTCTCTCTCTCTCTTCTCTCCCCATCAGTGCTTGGGCAACTGGTTTATTGCCTAAGGATTGCGTATGGCCAATTTTAGATCACATGATAATTCCAAGGAACAAACTTATGTAACTTCTGCCCTTAAGCAAAAGAATTAAAGTCATGAAGTAAGGTCTGGCCAACCACTGAATTTTATACAAGCTTCAATCATACCTGGGAGCTGAACCTTCCAGGATGGGAAGGCTACACAGTAGACATCTTCATTTGTATTTTCATTTTCATATTTTCTAAGATAACCCACCACTGCATTATGTAGAGAATTAGAGTAGTACTTTTTCAAGAATGCTAAAAGAATGGAAGAAAATATATATCAGAATTAGCATAATATTATTGCACTCTTCTAAAAATGCATCCTTAAAAAACAGTTCTCTCCTATAACTTTTTAATACAAATACTGTATTTTTGTTTCTGTTTGTGTGATTCACATCAAATAGTTTTGCCTACAGGTCTAGATAATTTGTTCATAGTGGCTTTTATGCTAACATATGGGTAAAGCTGTTTTTTCCCTCCAAAATAGAAATGGGGGTTATTTCAAGAGGAAAAGTTGTATGAAAGAAAGAAATATTATTTTAAAAAGACAAGAAAACTAATTTTCTTATATGTTCACATTTTAAATCCTTTACAAAAAATATATATCTAGCTTAACAGTTTCAATGCACAAAAGAAGCAGAATTCCTTACTTGGATAACCAGGCACTACATTTTCTTGTAGGTTTTTATATCTGCTCATAACATAATGCCGCATCTCTCTTTTCAGCTGATGGCTGAAATCAATTATTTGAGATATGATGAGTGAAAAGACTAAATGAGAAAATGGTATGCACATATAGTTTAGTATGAGTCACATCTCACATTTTCAAATATAATGTGAAAGCTCAAAAAATTCCTCCTGATTAAGAATGCAAAGTTCAAAGAATATACTTGGGCTCATCTACCATGGAACTACAGATGTCAGGGCTATAGGCAATTTCTTTTGAACTATTTGAAACTAAAAAGGAAGGAAAACCATAGAATTATATCTTTGTTGGCTTAGCTATCCATGCAAACTATTAGGATTTTGGAAATGGAATTTTTTTGTAAAAATGATGGCATCATCCATGCTGTATACCATTTATGAAGGAAAAGATCTCACGGCAGGGGTTTGTAAGAGTTATGGTGCAGCCATGCTCAGGAAATAAAATGATATTCATGTTGGCCATTAAAGCTAAAATTTAGTGCAAACATCACTTGTAGGAAAAAGTTTTCAAAATTGTCTTAAATGATATAAACAGAACCCCCCTCCCCTTTTTTAACAGTGTGAACTGAAGCCAAGCTGCATGTTCTTAATGTTCAAGTCTAAATGTAAGAATTGTCAAGGTGTGAGCTTCTGACTGTCATGTCTTTTAATGAAAAGTAATTTGCACAGATTTGTGGGCAATGAATATTTCCCTTTGTTTATGAAATGTATACAATACATTATTTTACCCATATTTAATTTTATCCTAGGAAAAACTATATTTCCCAAATTTTTTCCAGAGTATGAAACTTTAAAAAAATTTTTGATAATAAACAATTCATAAAAATAAGTTAATGGAAACTCAAAGGCTGATTGTAATTGATATAATTTTGACCTGTAAAATAGAAAAAATTTTCCCATGTGCGAAGCTGAGTTCTTGATTCTATAGTACAGATGGATGGAACATTTCCAAATTATTTGGGAGGGAAGAAAGTTAAGAGTTGAGAGGTTCTGGAATAGGCTGGTTTTTTAATCTATGCTCTGGTAGATATCTTAATCTTAAGATGTCTCAATTATTTAGTTATCTTTCCATAAATTTCCCATTATAATGATTTTTATTAATCAATGTTTTGAGAAATTACTATATACTAGTATATGAAGAAAGCAACTCTAAATTTTTATATCATTTGAAATGTAGTCAATACCCTTTTCACAAGATATCAATTTTATAAATATGACATTATAGAATAACATTGGGTACTACATTGAGTCTCCCCAATCCTATTTATTTCTATGCCCTTCCTCCTTTGTAAAAGAACTCCTAAAGCCATCTGCTTAATTGGTCTTATCCTAGCATGATGCTCACGTTCCCTTTGGATATGATTGAGTTAGCCTACAGACAGTGAGTTATGGGGCAAGTGTGTGGCTGCCCCCTGGATGCTCACCAGTTAAAAGAAACCTGTCAGGAGAGAAGGAAAGTCTCCTTTCTTCTGATGGATGTTAATGTGCATGCAGATGCGACCTAGAACTTTTACAGCGATCTTTCAGACAGGAGGGGAAGCACAAAGGACTAAGTCAATAGCTATGATCATAGATCCTAAAATGAAAGGACTTTGGGTTCTTGCTGTGCCAATGAGCTACTGAATTAACCAAATCTGTAGGTACTCCACCATAGGTTTTAAGTGTAAAATAAGTCTTCTAATTTAAGCAGTGTAATGCCAGAATTTCTGTTAATTGATAAGTGATAAGACAGTGTTAAGCAACTTAGGAATCAACCACTTTTAAAAATATTAATTCTATTCAGTTTTTCTCTTTGTATTTTTGGGATAAATACTCTCTAGTATACTGTTTACAAAAGCTGTTGCGTTTGAATGTTTAAGATGATAAAATTTCAACTTTCCCTTCCATATTGATATTTACCCGTGTACACTGAGACATACACAAAATGTTTCTATGACTAAAATAATCCAGTTTTGTGAGTCTAGTGTTTCTTAGAAAATTGCATATGTTGTAGGTTTAGAATAATGTTTCTGAAGGTTAGAGAAATATGGTACAGCATACCAAAAATTATTGACCCAAGAAATAATGAAAAATGCCTTATCTACACTAATAAAAGAGAAACATGGTAATTAGCGTACGACCGCTACCCTTTTCATTGGCTAATCAGTGAGTATATGCAAATTAACTGTCAGCCAAGATGGCAGCCGGCAGCCAGGCACTGAAGCGAGCACGAGGCTTGCTTGCTGCAGACTCCAACGTTCCCCGCCTCACTTACCGGCCTCTCATCTGCAAGTCTAAGCAACTATATACTATGTTGCAAATAAGAAGGTAAACAAAACCCCAGAAAACAGCCGGACTGAAACCCAGCCGGACCGAAACATTGTATCCATGTTTTCAGCAGCGAGGCCTCAGAGCTAAAGCTGGCCCAGAATAAAAAAAAAAAAA
>NW_005371693.1:2915776-2922321 GCF_000412655.1 Myotis brandtii
CCCCAATCGGCCCTGCTCTGAGCCTGACCAGGGGCTGCACTTAGGGATTGGGCCTGCCCTCTGCCACCCGGGAGCAGGCCTAAGCCAGCAGGTCGTTATCTCCTGAGGGGTCCCAGACTGCAAGAGGGCACAGGCCGGGCTGGGGGACCCCCCCTCCCCCGCCCCCCGAGTGCAGGCCCAGTGCACAAATTTTTGTGCACTGGGCCTCTAGTTTTATATAAGGTGGCCTGACAATATTGGGCTTACTAAAAGGCAGCATCATGCCATATAAGTCTTTTATGTCTTTACCAGTTGCTTAGGTCATACATTCCAGTCTGATGACTGAGGTGCAGCCATACTACTGTTCTGTAGATCTTGGAGAATCCTAGGAAATGTCAACACACTGAGTTCTGAAAAAGTTTTAAAATTGCCTGTGTATCACTAAAGGTGCCTACATAAAGGAAAATAGAAATTTACTGTTTAAAAGGATAAAGTAAAAACATGTTCTATTATTAAGAAAGTGGTTTATAGACTTACTAATCATTTCTTTAAGTGTAAATTCCACTCAAATTGTTACTTTATCAACTCAGCTTTATTTTAGTATTTTTAGCCAGTCTGTTAAATGCCTTTAATCACAATACATTGTAGATAATTAAATAAAAGCATATTTCAGATAACTCAACATGAACTTGCATCTGAGTGTTTAATTTAAAAAGAAACAAATTAAAAAAGTGTATCTTGGGCAGACACAGCTGATTCACACAGCCAGTCGGCCTGGTGGTCAAATCCCTCTAGTATTAACTACAACAATCAAGGCACAACTAGAACAAGACTGCGCACAAAGACCACTAGGGGGTGCACCAAGAAAGCATAAAAAAAACGGAGACAAAAAAACATGACAGAAATGGACGATATAGAGCTAAAAAACGCAATTTTGAGGGCTTGCAATAAACTTCTGGAGAGCCTCACGAAAACTAATGAGACCCTCGATGCTATGATAAAGAAACAACTAGAAATTAAGCATACACGGTCGGAAATAAAGAATATTACACCCAATAGCAGACCAGAGGAGCCCAAGAATCAAGCCAAAGATTTGAAATGCGAAGAAGCAAAAAACACCCAACCGGAAAAGCAAAATGAAAAAAGAATCCGAAAATACGAAGATAGTGTAAGGAGCCTCTGGGACAGCTTCAAGCGTACCAACATCAGAATAATAGGGGTGCCAGAAGATGAGAGACAGCAAGATATTGAAAACCTATTTGAAGAAATAATGGCAGAAAACTTCCCCCACCTGGTGAAAGAAATGGACTTACAGGTCCAAGAAGCGCAGAGAACCCCAAACAAAAGGAATCCAAAGAGGACCACACCAAGACACATCATAATTAAAATGCCAAGAGCAAAAGACAAAGAGAGAATCTTAAAAGCAGCAAGAGAAAGAAACTCAGTTACCTACAAGGGAATACCCATACGACTGTCAGCTGATTTCTCAACAGAAACTTTGCAGGCCAGAAGGGAATGGCAAGAAATATTCAAAGTGATGAATACCAAGAACCTACAACCAAGATTACTTTATCCAGCAAAGCTATCATTCAGAATTGAAGGTCAGATAAAGAGCTTCACAGATAAGGAAAAGCTAAAGGAGTTCATCACCACTAAACCAGTATTATACGAAATGCTGAAAGGTATCCTTTAAGAAGAGGAAGAAGAAAAAGGTAAAGATACAAATTGTGAACAACAAACATGCATCTATCAACAAGTGAATCTAAGAATCAAGTGAATAAATAATCTGATGTACAGAATGAACTGGTGATTATAATGAATCAGGGACATAGAAAGGGAATGGACTGACTATTCTTGGGGGGGAAAGGGGAATGGGAGATGCGGGAAGAAACTGGACAAAAATCGTGCACCTATGGATGAAGACAGTGGGTGGGGAGTGAGGGCGGAGGGTGGGGCGGGAACTGGGAGGAGGGGAGTTATGGGGGAAAAAAAAAAGAGGAACAAATGTAATCTGAACAATAAAGATTTAAAAAATAAAAAAAAATAAAAAAAGAAATGTAATAGTATTTTAAAATATATTTTTAAAGCATATAAAAACTTTTTTTTAAGATAAGAATTTCAATTTGCTTGACATCACTATTTATGTTGTGAAAAATCTCCTGCATTCTCCAACTTTGTTATCAGTGAAGGAACACTATTCCTCTAAGTGTTCAAACTAGGAAATTTGGAATCATCTTTGGCAGCTCCCTCTTGCCCACTTTTCACATCCTTTTAGTCACAGGGTAGTTGATCCTTTTGATAACACTTAAAACCTGTTCTCTCCTGTCCTTTTCTATTTCATTGGCTTAATTCAAGTCCTCAAGATCTTGAACCCAGTCTACTGCACTAGCCTCAATGTCAGTTATCATATTATTTATTCCCCATTTTAATCCTGTCCCTGTTCCATCATCAAAGTCCATTCTAAAACAAGATCTGCTGAGACATTCTAACAGGCCACTGGTTCTAATGGTTTAAGAGAGATAATTGTATGTAAGGCATTTCTGTGACCAATCTTCTCTCTCTCTCTCTCTCTCTCTCTCTCTCTCCCCCCCACCCACTCTTTCTCCTTCCCTTTTTACCTCCCTTCCTTATACTCTTTTTCCCTTGAATCTCACCACCAGAAAAAGCAGTATTATATTTTTTCTTATAATTTAATAAAAAGCAAATTTTTCACAAATGTCAAAATATAAAAAACACATGTTACACCATCTACACAAGGCTACACATTTGCAATATACTATTTTGGGAAATAGTACGTAGTCCTCTGAATTATATTTTTTTCTCCATTTAAAAGATATCATTGCATTTGAGTTAAATTATGACTAAAATCTAAATTACCTAAAAATTCCCAGGCACAAGCCAGGTATTTAACTAGCATCCCTAAGTCAGATCACTCCTACACAGCATGTAGGATGTAATCATCATACTTAGGGTACTTTGACTTGAAAGGTTTTACTCCCACGTCAAGCCCAATTGATTCTCTGTCCTAATTTTGTTCAAGGCAGATTGCTCAGATTGTAGCTATGTCAATCAAAGCTGATTGGGCTTTTCTTCTTTTAAAACATCTGAACAGGCTTTAATAGAATTTGTAGATATAAATGTATATCCTAAATAAAGCTCTTATGTGAGCTTTAGTTGCCTGAAGAAATTATTAGTTCTCTTGTATATCTGGTGAGCACCTATTATGTAGCAATGCAAGGGTCCAAGGGTGAGAAATACTAACATATAAAATAAGGTCTCTGGTCCCAGGCTGAGGCATGAAACACACATATAAGCAACTGATATAACACAACATGGCATGCTAGCATGGTGATTAAAACTAATATTCCGATGTTGATAGTCTTACATTGACGTAAAGTTCTGGCACTCATTTATTAGCTTAAGCTCAGTTGGTATATTTGTTAAAAATACTTATTCGTTGTACTTAATAAGACTGAGGAGCAAGTAGTAAAAAGACTGTTTGTAAAATTCTTAGCAGAGTATAAAGAATCTCAGTAGTTTACAATGAGCAAACAGTTAAGTCTAAATGCCCACGGCAGGGAACCTGTTACTAGAGGAGTCAATAGCTCTAGAAAAGGGCCCCCTGAAAGGAGCTGTGTCTTCATTTGAGAAACAGTTTGAAAATCCAGGTCATATACATTTAAGGGTTCCTCACCAAAATAAATGGAAATATACTTATTTTTTATTTGTACTAATATGAGTACTGTATATATTTAAATATACTATATATTTTATATACATACTAGAGGCCTGATGCACAAATTCGGGCACAGGTGGGGTCCCTGGGCCTATCATGGGGGGCCAGCTGGTGGTGGAGAGGGACCACAGGAGGTTGGCCAGCCAAGTGGAGGGGCCACGGGAGGCTAGCCAGCTAGGTGGAGGAGCTGCGGGAGGTTGGCCAGCTGGGGGAAGGGCCACTGGAGGTTGGCCGGCCAGCCCCCCTGAATTGGGGCCAAGTGGGGGGGGGGGCAGCCTAGGGGAGGGCTGCAGGAAGTTGGCCGGCCACAGGAGGTTGGCTGTGGGAGCACACTGACCACCAGGGGGCAGCTCCTGTGCTGAGCATATGTCCCCTGGTGGTCAGTGCGTATCATAGTGAATGGTTGACCAGTCATTCCAGTCGCTCTGGTCGTTCAGTCATAACAGTCGCTTAGGCTTTTATATATATAGATACGCATGTATATGTAATATATATATATATTTATTTATTTTTGTCTCAGGAACAATACCCTGTAAAGCATTGACCAGATCACTCTATGACTTGTGATATAAAATATATATATTACTATATATATTTGACTAAGGACACTCAATACTCAGCTTCATCCAACATATAAAATGTTAGAGATGCTCATAAGTATTCCCAATGGGGGTTTACATGAAAAAGCCACTGAATATACAGTAATTTATTAAATATTTTCATTGTATTTATCAGATATACTATATCTTCAACCAAGCTATTCTTCCCAGATAAATCTTCAGAAAAATATTTTTCTTTATCTGAGGAAGTATTCCTGAATAAGGCAAGTGAATCATTATGTCTACAGTTGATGTAAAATGATATAGAAATGATGGATAGAGAGTTCTATATAAACAGGTTTATCCTCTGAGCATATCCAACTGATTAAATTATATAATTCAAGTGAATATTGATTTGGTTTTTGAAATATGTTCGAATTCTAAATTAAAAGACCATTTTAAAAGCAGATATATTTTAAATAACCTATTTTCTAATAAGAAAACTAAGGTAATCAGTAATATATCTTGTGTAATAATACTCTTCTTTTCCTCTGAATCTTTTAAGTATCCTTGGGACATTTTGTCACTGCAAAAGTTTAGCCAACACTAAAAAAAAAAAAGAGCAAAAATTGGAGGCACCCAGGAGGCAGCCGTTTAACATTTCATGTCGCTAGCATTGTTTCAACACTGGGAAACCTCAGTTCAAACTAATGGGTAGCCCTCAAACAGAGCTTGCCCATCAGAGGAGTCCCTAATGGGGCATGAATAACCTGTGTTAGTATCCTGACTATGTTGGTCATTGGCTAAGAGGAGACTGGGAAAAAGCATTCTCTTGCAATAAAACATGCAGTGGATTCAAAGAAGCAGTAGCTGGTGGGTGTCAGTTTCCAACTGGTGGGTATATAGTTTCCATCAAATTAGAAAAATGTGTGGCCATCACTTCTTTAGATTGTTTTTTTGCTCACACACCTATCTTTTATCTTCTTCTGGGCCTTCAATTACATATATATTCATGCATTCAACCACTTGATACTATTCTACAGCTTACTGACACTTTTGTAGGTTTTATTTTCTTCCTGTGCTTCATTTTTCATCGTTCCTATTGGTTTTATTAAGTTTACACATTTTCTGTCTGAATTATCTCATCTGATCTTAACCATAACCAGTGAACTTTTCATTTTAGACATTGTGTTTTTATCTTGAGGATTTTTTTTTATTTCTTAATATTTTGCATTTCTCTCTTCACTCCATTCACATTTTCCTTTAAATAGCATAATATAATGCCTGCTTAACATTTTGTCATGCTGATCCTTTCATTTCTGCTTTTGGAAGCTATGTTTGTTTTGGTTATTTTGCACATTTAGTTATAGATTATATTTTTCCACTTTTTGGCATGTCTAGTAATATTTTATTGGGTGTTGGACATTGTAATTTAATGGTGTGGAGTGTTTGAATATTTTGATTTTTGTAGAATCAATTTCTTTCTTCTGATTGGCCCTTATGCAACTGGAGTTCAGTTTGATGAATATGAGACTTGTCTTACATGCTTTTATTTTCAGTAGATCTATAGTATCCTTTTCACTAGCAAAAGTTTAGCCCCCTTACTAAAGCATGGTTCTTTTATGGGTGTCTACTGAAAACTTTGAGTAAACAAAAAGAGCTCTTTATTCTGTTGGTAGAAAAATTAATGATTCCTACTTCCAAATTAGTTTGGGGGAAATTTCAGAAACTCTTTGTCCAACCTCTTAGAATTTTATGCTATTTATGTATTTTTGAAAACCTCTTACTTCAAGAGAACACCTAAAAAATACTGTATCTTTTTATGCATAATTTATTCCCTACAGAATTTCGTTTTGCAAACTTTAACAACCTCATCCGACACTGAATTCCAAGCTCTGTCTCCTGCTTGTTCGTCCAGGCATTGTGGTCTATTATGTGCTTGCAGCGCAAAGCCAAGGTGAATTTTATGGCTCACCCTGTTTTGTTCCCTTCTCTCAGGGATTACAGACCTGTCCTGCCTATTGTCCAATGTCTGAAAAAGTTGTTTCATGTATTACTTTCAGGTTTCCAGTTTTAAAATGTGAGAGGTTAAATCTTGTCTCTGTTATTCTATCATAGCCAAAGCAGAAATTCGGGCTCTTTTCCTAAACAAACAAATATTGTATCAAATTAAATGTCCAAAAACAGTTTTAAATTATTGCAGTGTGGTCAAACTATGAAATTTTAGACAACCCTTAAAATAAAAAATGGAGCTTAAATGCATATAAGCATAACCAATGGACACAGACACT
>NW_005371693.1:2922335-2940525 GCF_000412655.1 Myotis brandtii
GCTTGGGGGAGGTCAATGGGGTAAAAAGAGACATATTTAATAATTTAAACGATAAAATAAAAATTTTAAAAATGGAGCTTAAATATATTTGAATTTTCCCTCAAGACATTTAAGTGAAGAAAGCAGCATGTGCATTATAATATACATATAATAACTATACACATATACCATATAATCATAAGTGTAAATATATATGTCTATATATTTTAGACACCTGAAAGGAGATACAAAATTGTTGGGTGTACTATGATTTGATAAGAATAGTATAGATGGTTATAAAAAGGGAATTTCCAAGTTTTCACTATATACATTGACATTTTCTAATATAAGAATTCTCGTATTCCTGGTGAAATTTAAAAAGTAAAACCGATTACTTATTTACCTTGTGTGTTGTTGAAACCTAAGGGACCACTTGATATTGTTACAATTTGAAAGGTATGCTGTGGCAGCACAATAATAATTTCTATAGTTTATAACAGTATGGTGCAGTCATCACAGTACTGACATTCTAAGTTTTATCTAAGTACAAACCTTATTATTTTCCTTTATGGTGGTACTATAATGGCTCTGTCTTTTTAAAGAACATTGTCATTGTCTAACACATTTGCTACACGAATTCCCATTAATGCTTACATCCAACTTAACTTCCACTATTCTGTGAACACTGAACATTTTCTTGATATTCAAAGAAATTACACTTCTTCTCCCTGGGTTTTACTTTACTTTACATTATAATGTTGGTAGCACTTTCTGCTTCAAATTATAATTCTTTTTGTTTATATTTTATGTTTCATGTAATTTTTTTTCTTCTTTCCTTCCCTGTTAGCCTCTAACCTTGTGGCAGGATAGAGGGCAGGAAAAGAGAACAGAAAACTGAAACAAGAAAATTAATTAAGGCCAAATGATTTGAACAACTTCCAGCTAGTTTGTGAATCACAAGACCTTATCTTCCCCAACCAAGGACATTGTAATGCAAATGGTTTATACCTCCCTTCCCTAATGAGAGAATACATAGCTTAAATCACCCTGGAATGGGAGATAGAGAACAAAGACCCAATTAATGCCATTTGTGCCAGCTAAACACAAGAACAGATGAAGTCAGGGGAACAAAGAACAAAAATCCTACTAGAGCCAGACAGACCCAAGGTAAAAGTAAAACAGACCAAGAATAATTCCAAAATCCCCTATATGCACATTTTGATGCAGCAGCATATTAAAAACACACCCGAAAGGCTGATGAATATTCTGCTGAAACTTTCCCCTAAGGTTCTGGCCCACAGGGAGCAAAAATATTAGAAGTCCTCAGGACAAGACTTGGGGTGGGCTCACTCGAGCATGCCCATACCATTTTTTGGGCATGGATTTTTTACTTCCTTCCAAGCTCTAAGAATCTCCATAAGACTTGCAACTAGGGGAGCAGCAGCGGATTTTATACCATGATATAGATGCATAGGTAATTTGTAGGGGACTTAGGGAATTGTGCGTGTTGTTTGTTTGAAATGTGTGCAGTAGGAACAATATAGTAGCATCTGTGCACTCTGATATGCTGTGAGCTTTTGGGGTGGGACAGGAGAAGTCTTATACTGGGCTTTTCTTCTCATGCTTTGCAAAAGTTATACTCATATTTCAAAATTGTAGTTTCTGTTGCAGCTGGAGATTCATATGCTGAGTTCCAGGGTTTCCGTTTTCTCTTATTTTTTCTTCTGTCAAAGGGTTATTTTCTGTTATGCTCTGAGGACTTTTTTTAGATATGCTCTTGTATTAATTTTTTCTTCTTCTTCTTTATTTGATTGTTTATTTCTTAAAACCTTAAAGCCAAACACACACAAAATTTGATCTGTCTTTCACCCCTCCTTGCAGCATACCAAACTGTCATAAAGCCTAGCAAGACTTTGTATTTTTTTTAAGAATTTGTCTTATTTACTTATTTATTTATTTATTTATTTATTTGGTATTTGATCACATCTTTCTTTGAATCAAGCTGTAATTTCTCACAAGCAAGTCTATGAGAGAGAAAACGAAAAGCTTTCCTCAGCAAAACTGATGAGGAAAAATATTTTATTTTATCTAAAGAGAGTATGTGTCTATGTGTGAGTGCTGCTTGTGAGTGTGTGTGTGTGTGTGTATGTGAGCATGCACACATTTAAGTGAATTCTGTCTGCAGAAACTCAACATGATGCAAGGATTTAGAACAAGAGTTGTGAAATATATATGACAATAATATCAAATTTCCCTTGCATGAAAGCTTAAACCTTGTAAAATTATCAAGACAAATATATAAGGTGTCCCCCCACATGTATATACACACTTTGAATAGTTATAAAGGCAGTGTTTATTAAAATGCATTTCATTTTCAAAATTGAACTATCAGCTGTTAAAGTATATAATCATTTTTTGGACACCCTGTATATGAAATATTCAGTAACCAAGTAATTATTCTAAAATACATGGTTTGGACATTAAGAGTAAACCAATTCTCTCATTTACTATAGTTTAATTGTATTTCTTTTTCATTGAAGACATATTATTATGTTAATGGCTGCATAGGCCTGTATCATGTGTGTCTGTATATATAGTCCCAAACAAATGTTTGAATAATTAAAAAGTCAGTATTTATTAACATACCATTCATTTTCAAAATTGAGTTATCAGCTGTTAAAGTGTACATACAATTTTTGGGGACACCCCATATATAGTATATAATTATTTTAGTGTTTTGTTGTAGTAAGACACACCGTAATTAAATACGTATTTCCAACTAGTAACAACTCTGTAATGCAGCCTACACATACTTTTATCTTATAAATACATTTATATGCCCCTTTCCAATCAATTTTCCTAGGACAATTTCCTGTTCTCTAAAACAGAAAAATTTTCTCTTAAAAAATGTTTTAAATTATAGGTTTAATAGTAACCATTCTAAGACACTCAATTGTAATAATATTTCTCATCATATAACTTAAAGATAACTTTTGTTTGCAATAGGTCTTTCTTTCTGGTGAAAAAGTCAACTTTTATAAGTTTATTATTTTCATAATTTTTTATGAATAGTCCGTTTAGATTACATTTAATTTCTCTACTAAAGTGTTTATCTTTATTAAATAATTATAAGTTATTTGCATGTTGAAAATTTAACACTTTAACTATTGTACATTTTATAGGTGTTTTTTTTAGTCCCAGCTGGTTTTGCCTTTTGATTTTGTTCATTGTGCCTGTGCCACACTATATTATTACAACTTCACATAGTCAAATCTACATATTTTTCTCTTTTTCAATCGATTGTATCATTATTTTGAATCAATGTATAATTACTCACCATTTTTCCCATTTCTTTTATTTTGGGAAATATAGTTTACTCTGAATCAATTCTAAAAGGGAAATAATGGGAACTTTATTCAAAATGGTAACTTGAAAAGTGAAAATATAAATTTCTCCTGCATTTAAGGCAGAGTAGTGAGGAAAGTCAAAAGGCCCAGAGTTCTGCATATCAGCTTAGAGATGACACCTGCAGGTTAAGACCCTCTCCTGAGACTTGTGGTCCATATTCTCAACAAGCAGTCATTACATGGTACAGCGTTCCCATCACTAAAATACATGTCTTGCTTCAAATCAATGGAGCTAAGACTTGAAGAGCTGTTCTTGTTGTATTAGTTTGAAACACAGTGATAAGAAATTAAAAGAAAAATAACATCTAAGCCTTTGTTTCTGTCATCTAACAGCTTCCAAGAGAGAGAATCAAACAAACAACAACACACGTTATCATAAACACCCTCCCCCCCTCACATACACACTTCCCACAAGAAAAATGTTAGAATTGCTTTCTTGGCTTTATTATTTCACCTTTGCTAAAGAGCTGCTTTTGCTTAATTGCTTTCTGAATTAAAACATGGGGATCTTCTTGATACTGTGATTACTTCAGCTGTTGTTTTAGAAGAACTGAAATTGTTAACCTGAATCTTCATTTCCGTGTTTCCATGTTGTAATCTTAGATCAGTTAAATTATCTGATGATCTGGTATAGTTCACATATAAATATCAGGCCGCCAGGGCAGAAATTCTATTCTTGAAAATTTATATAGCCCAACAGAATAACTGTAACATTTCTATAAAGAAAATACCCACATTTTTATTTATTTTTATTTATTTTTAAATTTATCTTTATTGTTGAAAGTATTACAGATGTCCCCTTTATTCCCCTACTAACCCCCTCCACCCTACCCATCCCCTCTCCCCAGGCCTTCACCACACTATTTTCTGTCCATGGGAATTTTATTTATAAATTTGTCCTTTAACATTTCTTTAGATTAATTGATAAGCTAAGTAGTGCCTATTAAGATAACACATATGAATATATTCAAATAAACATTTTACCAGTGGCTTATTTGGGTATAAAAGTATATCTTCAATTATTTACAGTTGTCTAAATTAGCTTCCTTATAATATTGTATCCATTTAATCTAGATTATTTTAATGTACAAGCTGCACTAGATTCATTGTAAAATAATCCTGCAAAAAGGAAGAAAATAAGCCAGAGGTATATATAGTCTATGCAAGTCTATGTTGACTAATCATTGCTGTGGTGAACGCAAATTTTTGCATAAGTTACTCCCTCATAGATTAAAAATCAAAAAAGAGAAAAATGAAAGAGAGAGAGAAACAGAGAGAAAATTATAAAGAGGTAATTTTCTCTGACTATAGAGAACCACCATAGCCTACTTGATTTTTATGGAATAACACCAGTCATTATATTATTTACCTTAGTTAATATATTTTTTTTTCATTTTCTCTTTTTCTTTTGACTATAGAAAATGAAATTTCTATATTCATTTCTACTTAGAAAATGAATTTACTTAATAGTTTTTGAACTTTTCATTAGAGTTAGTTTTAATTTTTTAAATATTTTTTCATACAGTTTAAATTAAATATTATTTTGTATTAGTTTCAGGGGCACAACATAGTGTTTTGACTATCATATATTTCACAAAGTGGTCCCCTAATATTTCAAATACCCACCTGGCACCACACATAGTGATTATAATATTATTGACTATATTTCCTGTGCTGTACTATACATCCACATGACTATTTTGTTACTACCACTTTGTACTTTTCAATTCCTTTACCTTTTTCACCCACTTCCCCAAACCCCCTCCCCACTGGCAACCCATCAGCCTGTTCTCAAGTGCCATCACAAGTCCTACAGACAAATTGATTTGACTATGATCTTGCAATCTTCTTATAACTAAAAAGCAAATACTCTATTCCTTATTAACTTATTCGCAGTCCTGGAAGGACAATGCGATCATGGAAATAAGGCAGCTCCATTTATTGATGTTGCACACAGCAGCTACTATATCTGCAGATAAGCAAGAAGAATGTGCTGATAGAGTTATTTATTCTGTGCTAAGAAGTTGTCCATATTTGAGCCTGAACCTTCAAGGGTCAATGTGGTATTGCTGATTGTAATCAGAGGAGGCAAATTGAAAGGAAAAGGAGTCTGAGCCATGTGTCCCCGCCCCCTCATAGTCTAGAGTCCCTTTCTTATGCTAAACTTTAGAGGAGTTTTTTTATGATTCTGTTTAATCAGTTATTGTGAAAAGAAAAATGTTTCTTTCATTTAAAAAATGTCAGGATGGAGGTAGTGTTGGTGCCCATTCCAAAAGAACATAATGTATTCTCTAACTTTGATTATTTCCTCTTGGATATATTTCTCATTATAGCTGCAGAGCTAAACTAGCAAGAGTAATGGTTTTTTTGTGTGTGTATTATTTTTAATGTGGCTATGTACATCTATTGAGATTTCTTAAAGAAAGGAGTTTCTTTAAGACAATTTCCCTTTTTTTTCTCTATCACTATCACCTCCACTTCCTAAATGGTCCCCAAATGGGTTTATTTTTATTCAGAGGCACCACATAAGCTTTCTAGAGGTAGCATATACGTGATTTGGAATATTTCTACCCTTATGTTTGTCCTTAAACTGCAGGATTTCCCTCCTAGGCTAATATAAAGTGGATCCAATGTTCATAAGGTAATTTGATTTTTTTCTTTTTCCTTTTACATCCATATTTTAACTCTATAGAGAAATGGAAGGCTTGTGGTAAATGTCAGCACTCTTTCAGTGAATCAGAGTGTTTACTGTAACTATTCCAAACTGCATTTCTTTGCCAACCCACTAAAGCATCAGAAAGACCTCTGGCAGCTATAGCAACATAAGCACAAGCTGCTCAATTTTAGACATTCTTTTTGTATATCTGAGTTCCTCTCCATTTTGCAGAAAATCAGAAGCTAATGGGACACAGCTGTTTTCACGTTGGTTTGCTTATTAAGCTAAATTCAAATTGTGCCTTGCTTTTCATTTAATTAATAGGGTATTCGTTTTCAACATACCAGTATATTTTACTTGAATCCCTAAGATTTATTTTAAAAGATGCAAAAGAAGAATTTCACTATGAGGCATGCAGAAAATAATATCCAGGCAGCACTTTTGATTATTTTTTTAAAAATCATTTTCAAATAAAACATCTTAATATGTAATACATGATATTACTTTAGTTCAGTGGTTCTCAATCTTGGCTGCACCTAGGAATCTTTTTAAAATTCAGATTTCTGGGCCTCATCCTTGGGAAATTCTGTTTCTTTGTTACTAATGTTGTGGACTCACCCCATAACAAAGAAACAGAATTTCCGGAGGATGAGGCCCAGAAATCTGGATTTTAAAAAGATTCCCAGGTGATTCTAATGTGCAGCCAAGATTGAGAACCACTGCTTTGGTTGAATAATAAATCAATCATTAAGATCTAACTACAGAATGGTAACAAAAGAAAAACTCTGTTGTTAAAGGAGATGTTTTGGCATGTAGTTGCTGATATCAGTTATCTGATCCACTATAACAATATGCTAGCTATCATTTCTTCATCCATAGTAAGGAATGCTAGTTAGTGGTGATCTTTAATATATGTCTTTCTCTTACTTTTGAGTATGGTATGAGAAATCCATTTACACTGGAACTACCTCAGTATATAAAGTTCATAAGTTCAAAATTTGTAGTTCTTAATATTTATTTCTTCTGATTTATGTAGAATTTATCAATTACTTGTTTTATTTGTCACTTTACAAAGGGGACTATGTCTGACTCATCTTCTTAATTCTTGTTAGAGCTGTGTACACACAAAAATTATTTTTCCCTAATCATTTAATCACTTCTTTATTTGTCTAGCCATTTTCCATTTGCCTACTCAAATATGTATTAAGCAGTTACTAGGCATGCAGTTAGGTATTGCAAATATGGACATGGAAATGAAATGTAGGTTCCATATGTTGACACATAAAAATAACTGAAATGTAGTTTGATGTGTCTAAAAAGATATTATGAAAAGTATAAGATGCAGATAGACCATATTTTAAGGACTACATATTTACTGAAATACAGGGGAGAAAATGAGTACTGTCACTTGGAGAGGAAAGTACAGATTAGGGACAGCCCTTCAGAGCACTTGATGTTTAAACTGAACCTTTAAGCATGAGTAACAATAGTTCTTTGGTGTCACTACAGATGCAAAGCCACAGTGGCATAAAACATGGTAAGTGTGAGAAATTGTAGACTGTGCCTTTTAGATTGTCCTAAACCCCTATTAATGTCAAAGAATGCTCTATTGTGTGGAAATCTGGGAGGGATTTTGGTGTGAAGAGCATTTCCAAGAATTGGCTGCACATCTGTTCAAGAACCCTAATTTGAACTAGAAACCAATAATTATTATGTATCCTGTATGTATCAGTAACATGCTACGCCCTCTAGATGCGTTATCTCACAGAAGCACGATTATTAGCTTCATTTGATATGTGGGGAAGTTGGGGTTTAAAAGATTGGGTAATTGTTCAAATTTAGCAAGGGGCAGAGACAGGGTTTAAATCCATGTCGGCCTGACTTCAAAACTAATGCTCTCCAAAGCATAATGCCAGTACCACCACCACCACAAAGATAGAAGCTTTAGACAGGAGAAGGCAATGAATGTGAAGCAGTCAAATGGAATAGGGATAGAGACTAGCAGTCACACCTTGATGACACTCTCAGGCAACAGGTTCCCACCATCTGATGCTTCCAGGTAAGAAGTAATAAGAAGGCTTTGAGGCAAAGACCTCTCTCTTTATTGATTGACTGATAAGCCTCAGCATTTTTCCCCTTGGCCCTGTTAACTGGTTGATTATGCATGGCTTCTGCAATGAACTGTCCCTTTGAACTCACATTCACATTCGAAATGTTCTAGTAACCTCCTCGCAAAGGCCTGTGCTATTATCACTGCTATTTTGGCACTCACCTGTTCGGCCATGCTTATTTACCTGTCTTTCACGTTAGAGAAAAGTTTCTTGAAAGTCAGGATCATGTTTCATTTACTGTTATATGCCCAATGTCTAACAGAGTATCTAGCACATGAAGAGTTCCAATATGATTTCAGAATGTGGATAATGAGAGAGAAAAATTATATAATGTCACTGTGAATCAAAAGCGGTAGGTTCAGAAAGAGAGAAGTAAGCAAAGTTCAGACAGAAGGCAGCTGCCTCTATATTCAGCTATGAAAACGACAGACAGTGACAGACAGTGAGAGCTAGGTGAACTTTCTGCATTAGAGCCTGGGAATTGGTCCTTCTTTAATACTCATTTTAATTTTATATTGATTGATTGATTGATTTTTTAGAGAGAGTGGAGGGAGAGGGAGAGAGAGAAACATTGATGTGAGAGCAAAACTTTGATTGACTGCCTCTTGCATGCCCCCTACCTGGGATCGAGCCCACAACCTGGGCATGTGCCCTGACTGGGAACTGAACCAGCAACCTTTCAGTACATGGGATGATGCCCAACCAACTCAACCTCACTAGCCAGGGCTAATACTCATATTAGGCACTATTGCCAGGTTTGAAAAACAGGCTTCTGGTTTGCATGAATCAATAAGCAGAGAGACCACTGCACAAGTTTGGGTTTTATAAATGGGATGTCAGTTTCCATGGCTGAAGAAGAGAGAAGAGAACTAACAAAAAGACTGAGTGTCATCCATAGAAGTATTGGGATAGTAAGCTAGTTATTGACAAAGAAATTCAGGCTTAAGGTAATAGAAGAGAAATATAGTTAACAGATTTGAGATAATAGGTGGAAATTTGGCCTCAGAGACAAAGCAGAGGACAAGTTTCAAGTATGGGAGGCTTGCTTAATAGTACAAGATTTCAATTATATATATAGAGAGAGAGAGAAAGAGAGAGAAAGAGAGAGAGAGAGAGAGAGAGAGAGAGAGAGAGAGAGAGAGAGGTAAAACCTGTTATGGCTTCCATATAAAGAGGTATAAGTGGCAGTAAGCTAATGGTTATGATATTAATTCTGTTTGGTAGATCCTTGACTTCATTAGAATCTGTTGATGGCTGTAACTAAGGACTGGCTTCAAAAATGACCTCAAATAGTTGCAGCAATATTGAGAAAAAAAGAACAAAGTTGAAAGTACCACAATAGTAGATATCAAGTTATACTGCAAAGCCACTGTAATCAAAACAGCCTGGTACTGGAACAAGGACAGGCATATGGAACAGAACGGAGACTCAGAAATCAACCCAAGCCATTACACTCAATTAATACAAAGGAGGCAAAGGCTTACAATGGAGTAAAGACAGTCTCTTTAATAAATGGTGTTTGGAAAATTGGACAGGTACATGCAAAAAATGAAATTTAGTCCATCAATTTACACCATACACAAGAATAAACTCAAAATGTAAATGTAAGTCATGAAACCATAAAAATCCTAGAAGAAACCACAGACAAAATTTGACATCTTTCGTTGCAATATGTTTATGGATACATCTCCTAGGGCAAAGGGAACTAAGGAAAAATGGGACTACATCAAATGGGACTTCCTCAAATGAAAAGTTTCTGCATAGCAAAGAGAACCCACTGTATGGGAGAACATATCTGCCAATGATACATCTGATAAAGGGTTAATCTCCAAAATATATAAGGAAATCTTACAACTTAACAAAAGAAAGACAAACAATCCAATTTAAAATGGGCAAATGACCTAAATAAATAATTCTCCAAAGTGGACATACAGATGGCCAAGAGACATAAAAAATTGCTCAAAGTCACTAATCATCAAAGAGATACAAATTAAAATGACAATGAGGTATCACCCAAACCTGTCAGAATGGCTATCATCAACAAATCAACAAATGACAAGTGCTGACAAGGATGTGGAGAAAGGAGAACCCTAGTACACTGCTGGTGGGAATGCAGACTGGTGCAACAATTATGGAAAACATTGTGGAATTTCCTCAAAAAATTAAATATATAACTGCCATTTGACCCAGTGATCCCACTTCCAGGAATATATCCTAAGAAACCCAAAACACCAATAACAAAGAATATATGCACCCCATGTTCATAGCAGCACAATTTAGAATAGCTAAAATCTGGAAACAGCCCAAATGTGCATCAGTAGATGAGTGTATAAAAATATCTGTGGTACTTTTACACCATGGGATATATATATACAAGACAGTGACAGTAACGACAGAAACAACTGGTCAACAGAACAGCAGGCTGCGTGGAGCGACCAGGCCGGCAGGGGGGGGGGGGGGGGGGGGGGGGGCAGTGAGGGACGACCAAACGACTGAACAGCAGACTGCATGGGGCAACCAGGCCAGGGGGGGCAGTGAGCGACAACCAGGTCATCAGAGAGGGAGAGTGAGGGGCGACCAGGCCATGGGGGGGGGGGCAGATAGGGGTGACCAGGCCAGCAGGGGTTGCAGTTAGTGGCAACCAGGTTGACAGGGGGGCAGTTAGGGACAACCAGACCATCAGAGGGGGGCAGTTAGGGGTGACCAGGCCAGCAGGGGTGCAGTTAGGGGTGACCAGGCTGGCAAGCAGAGGCAATTAGGGGCAAACAGGCTGGCAGGGGGGCAGTTGGGGGTGACCAGGACTGCAGGGGAGGGCAGTTGGGGGCAATCAGGCCAGCAGGGGAGGGCAGTTAGGGACAATTGGGCTGGCAGGGGAGCAGTTAGGCGTTGATCAGGCTGGCAGGGGAGTGGTTAGGGGGTGATCAGTCTGGCAGGAAAAAGCGATTAGGGGCAATCAGGCAGGCAGGCAGGTGAGCGGTTGGGAGCCAGCAGTCCTGGATTGTGAGAGGCATGTCCCAGATTGGAGAGGGTGCAGGCTGGGCTGAGGGACACAAGCCCCCACCCCCCATGCATGAATTTCATGCACCAGGGCCTATAGCTATATATATAAAAGACTAATATGCAAAGTGTCCCCTCGGGAGTTCAATCGTTTGCTATGACCTGTGCTGACCACCAGGGTGCAGCGCAGATCATGGTGGGCCACCAGCAGCAAAGGTGGGTTGCTGAGGAAGCGAGGGAAGGAGGAGGCGGGGAACCTGATTGGCCCTGATCGCTGGTAAGGCCTAGGGACCCTACCTGCTCACGCATTTTGTGCACTGAGTCTCTCTCTCTCTCTCTCTCTCTCTCTCTCTCTCTCTCTATATATATATATATATATATATATTCACAGTAGTCAAGATATGCAAACAGCCTAAATGCCCATCACCAGCCATTAAAAAAAAAGAAGGAAATTCTTCCATTTGAAACAACTTGGATAATTCCTGAGGGTGTTATGCTAAATGAAATAAGTCACACAGATAAAGACAAATACTGTATTATCTCACTTATATGTGGAATCTAAAAAAAGTAAAATTTATAGAAACAGAGGGTAGATTGATGGTTACCAGGGCTAGGGGCTAGAAAAAACAAGAGAATGTTGTTCAAATGGTACAATCTTCCAGTTGTAAGAGGACTAAGCCTGGGCATCTAATGTATAGTATGGTGACTGTAGCTAACAATACTATACTTGAAAATTGCTGGTAGAGTAGATCTTGAATGTTCTCATCGTAACCACAACAACAAAATAACAATCATGTGAGGTGAAGGTTGTGTTCAATAACCTTATTGTGGCTATAGTTTCACAATATATATGTGTATCAAATCATTACACTGTACAGGTTAAATTTACAAAATGTTATATGTTGATTACATCTCAGTAAAGCTGGAAAATAAAATAATGTAGAAGGGGGTTTCAGTGGTGTCAATTACCAAGTTTAAAAGAGTGCAGGAATATAAGACCAAGCAGATTATACCATCTTCATCGGGATCAAATCAATGCTTTTAAAATGTTTAACATGTTTCTTTCACCAAGGTTACGTGAATATATGCTGCTGGGATTTTGTTTTGTTGTATTTCGTTTTATTCTTTTGTAGTTTACCTTTTGGTTTGAACATTCATTAAAAATAAGACTTTCAACATTTTCAACCTCACAAATCATCCATCTTAGAGGTGCTTATGGGAATAAGATGATTTCTCTAAACGTATTTGTTTAGTCACATGCACTGGCAATTTACCATCAAGTAATTTATATCTTGCTGTGTAAAATAAAGAGGTCCCATGATTCACATATTTAGATATCATTTAGTATTTAAAATTGATTCTATAATGACAAAAAGAATCTTATCATTTTGACTGTCTTAAAAATATCAGTACAATGGATAATTATCAGTACATAAATAATTTTTAATATATTTTCTGATTCCTTGAATGGAACCTAGAGAGACATAGTCTTTTTTTTTTTAAAATATATTTTATTGATTTTTTTACAGAGAGGAAGGGAGAGAGATAGAGAGTTAGAAACATCGATGAGAGAGAAACATCGATCAGCCGCCTCCTGCACATCTCCCACCAGGGATGTGCCCGCAACCCAGGTACATGCCCTTGACCAGAATCGAACCTGGGACCTTTCATTCCACAGGCTGACACTCTATCCACTGAGCCAAACCGGTTTTGGCAAGAGAGACATAGTCTTAAGATCATTCAAATGGACTGATACCCCAAAGATGACTGGATGATGAGGCTTCTTCAAGAAGATGTCTACTTGAACCATCCAGGAGAGGGTCAGGGCCAGAGAAGACAAGTCTGGTATCAGGTTTTGAAAGAACTTCTGAGTATAGAGGCTAAAGGCAAAAGATTAAGAGCTGAGTTAATGATGGATTGGAGCAGCAAGACAGAACCAAAAACAAGAACTGAGTGATGTGCAAAGATCCGCCTGTGACACCGACATGTGAATGATAGTTGGGTGCTTAATTTTAACATCAAGGAAGCCAATTTTTTCACATGTTTATAGATGTGATATTTTTTTTTCCTTGTAAGAATTAGGTTAAATTTGATTTCATATAAATGTGATAAGGTATTTATGAGTGTGCTTTTTTTCCTTTTTCTTAACAAGATGAGTTTCTCATTATTGGTTTTACTAAATTAGGTTTTCCAAACTTTGTAAAACTGAGGTACTTCTACTTAAGATTTCACTTCCATTTTCATTTAATACAATCACCTGAGCAATTTTCAAGAAGCATAATCTTGTTTCGTGATATCGTAATAGCAAAGTATGTAGGTATTAGGCACAGAAAGCAGGTTCATTGAATAAAAAAATGAATTTGTGATTCTATCAGGTTTTTAAGTGACTTAAATGGTTAACAGAGATTTTAGTTCATTAGTGAGATATAGCATTTGTATATTTTAAAGCTTTGTCTTTTATGTATCAGTCTGCCAGATGAACAGAAATTGTTCTTAAAAACAGAACAGATAAACTGGAAGAGATGAATGACTTCAGTGGAACAATCATATCTTTCAAAAGAATGTAAAACTGGAAATAGACACACTTATTCCCTGATCACTTGTCAGCTTCTTCTTGATTGTATGTGTTGATATTTAATTTTTACAACTGTGAGAGCATTACCACTATTATCTGCATGGTATGGAAAAGAATATTAAAACTAAGATGCAGAGAAGGTAAGCCACTTGCCTTATCCACTACCAAGTGACAGGACCAGAGCGGTTCCCATTCCTGTGTCCTCACTCCGCCCCTGCCCTGTCCTTAGTTGTTGTTTGTGTCCATCCAGAACCACTGCTGAAGCATTCAGTACCAGCGTGCATGCTTCCAAACAGTCTCTGTGGACCTAAAACTGCTAGGAACAATATAGAATTTACTAAAGAGTTGGAAGGTATAGCAGAGAGGAAACTTTTCTTTTTCTTTTTTAAAATTTCTTCCTTCACAACAAGTTAATTCAGACTCCTCACTGAATGTGTTTCTTCCCCCAAGGCCCTGGTGACTTGCCAAACTAATAGAGGTAGGGTGCCCAGTCACCTTATTTATCTGTGGGGTTTTTTCCCCCTTTTAAGCTCCTGCCTCACTGCACTGACCTGTGTAGCTCCCAGACACCTGTCTTTTCTCAGCCAATTACCGTTTTCTTGGGCAGGGGATCTCACTCTGTCCCAGCTCCTCCTGTCTTGCATCCCCATGCTCAGGCCTTCAAAATTTTGCCTCTAGTTAACAGAACCCACTTTCTTTTGAAGATGGTAATACTGTTTTGTAAAAGAGGAAAAAATTGGGTTTTGATACCAATGAGTAATATTTATACCAGGTTCATTACTGCATGAGAAACTAAGTTATACAGTCCGAATTTAGGGGCTGGAACTTGGGGTTCTGGAGAAATGAATGCAGGGTGCATGTTCGAGATTATCTAAACTCAAGCCAATAGAAAGCCAAAAGTAACCTTTTTCCTAAACCCCTTTAAATTAGCAGGTGCAATGACCTCAGAGGGTTCTCCCTTAGCTGATGTGGCCAAGAAGCAAATTGGTACCTGAGCAGGACAGACATAATCATGAAGGAGCTAAGTCATTTTGCAGTGATCTTACCAGGGAAGAAAATCCTATCATAACAGCTAATTTCTGAGAGACACACTGGTCCTAATTCCATAAATAATTTTTAGAGCAATCAATAAGGCAAATAGAACATGGTATTACAAATTTATCAACAGTCATATTGAATTTATTTTGGCTCAGCAGCAAAGATTGAAGAATTCTAGAGCATATCTCCAAGTAGACCATGGCAATGACTTCAGTAGGAAGTGTTTACGTCATCTGCCCATATGTGGCTGAATTCAGTCTCAGGAAAAGCAGATGTATAGAAATGCTATACGGAATCAAGTCTGTAGGCCTAGGTTAAAGCCAGGCCACTTACAGTGCATAGGAGTGATACTGTAAATGAGCAAAACAAATGGTCATTTCTATACACTGAGCTGTCATAAGGTCAAGGGGACTTGGGGTCTGTTCATCTCAGGTCCTGTCAGGCGGTAGAGCCCACATAGCAATGTGAACATAAAAGGTTTAATACAAATAATTATTAACGATTAGAGGAATTAATTACTGAATAGGAATAAAAGAAAATTGTAAAAAAGAATCTACAGTTGAGGAAGAATGTCTGTTATGGACTGAATTGTGTTCCCTCCTTCCCAATTTTATATGTTAAAGCCCAACCCTCAATGTTACTTTATTTGGAACAAAGGCCTTTATGGGGGTTATGAAGTCCTAAGGGTGGGACCTTAATCCAATAAATTGATGTCCTCTTAGAAGAAGTAGACAGCCTGACCAATGTGGCTCAATGGTTGAGTGTCAACCTATGAACCAGGGTTCAATTCCCAGTGAGGACACATGACCTAGTTGTTGGCTCAATCCCCAGTAGGAGGTGTGCAGGAGGGAGCCAATCAATGATTCTCTATCATCATTAATGTTTCTCTCTCTCTCTCCCTCTCTGAAATCAATAAAAATATATTTTAAAAAAAAACAAAGAAGAGGTAGCCCTTGCTGGTTTTGCTCAGTGGGTAGAGAGTATGCCCACAGACTGAAGGGTTCTGGGTTCCATTCCAGTCAAAGGCAGGTACCTTGGTTGCAGGCTCAATCCCCAGTCCTGGTCACGGTGCATGTGGGAAGCAAACAATTGATGTGTCTGCCGCACATTGATGTTTCTCTGTGTCTTTCCCCCTCCCCTGCACTCTCTTAAAAAAAGATCAATAGAAAAATATCCTCAGGTGAAGACTAACAAGAAGAAAAAGAAGAAGAAGAAGAAGAAGAAGAAGAAGAAGAAGAAGAAGAAGAAGAAGAAGAAGAAGAAGAAGAAGAAGAAGAAGAAGAAGAAGAAGAAGAAGAAGAAGAAGAAGAAGAAGAAGAAGAAGAAGAAGAAGAAGAAGGGGGAGGAGGGGGAGGGGGAGGAGGAGAAGAGACACTAGGGAAGCTCATGCAAAGAGGAAAGACCTGTGAGGACAAAGTGAGAAGGCAACCAAGTGAGAGCCAGGAAGAGATCCGCACTATAAACCTAGTTTACAGAGACCTAGATCATGGACTTTCAGCCCACAAGTTGTGCTAAATAAAGGTCTGCTGTTCAAACACCCAGTTTAGTATTTTGTAAAGCAGCCTAAGCCAATTAATATAGTGTCCAAGCAAAGAACAAATATGAAAGGGGAGTCCCTTCCCAGGTTTGGAATTCAGATGTCATGGGGAAGGTGTATGTGCAACACACTGGATGATGACACAGGTGGCTGGGCTGCTCCAGACTGGAGATGATCCATGTTTGGTAGCTGATAGTCAGGCAACAGCCTATTGTGGTGCCAATGAAAGTCACCAGGAAGTTTTTTATGAGAGGTGGAGGACAGGATTGGTGTTGAACTTCCTTGGGAACTGGCTGAGGCATCTGCATATAACTGCAAAGTCGCTGCCTGGAATGACTGGGAAGCCAGAAGGCCTGTCTGTGAAACTCGTGAAGCCACAAACGGCATTGCTGAAACTTAAAGGTAGAGTTTCACTGTGTGTTCCAAATACTAGCTCAGAACCACAGAGCAAGAAAGAAGAAAAGCACACAGAAGCTAGAAGATGCCCCACCCTACTGTAATACCCTTCCAGCACCCTCTACTGACACAGTGCCAGCTGTCAATGGAGAACTATTTCAGCATCACCTGCAGCAGAGGAAGGGTGAATGGGGAGCTGAGAGGCAATATATTAATAACTTAAATACCTCCTGTCAGTCACATAAATCAGTGATTTTCTTATATTCAAATAATATGTTCCATCATGCACATGGATGCATTTGTCCCATCAATGCTTGCCTCATCTCAGTGGTATGTCAGAATGTAAGCTCTGTCAATCCCACAATTAAGTGGACTATCCTCATCTTTGTCCACAGACATGACACCCCCCACTGCACCAGAGGCCCCACTCTAAGGTAATTCCATGGTGTTTATTCTGCCTCTGAAACTTCTCAAAGATTTTCCCAGTTTGACCTGTCTTCTGTTCCATTAAAGATTTGATCTGGACATTTCTAGCAGGAATTTTTTTCATAGGTATCCAAAGCCCTAACCCTACACACACACATGAGCACTTAGCTTCTCTCTTCCTTTTCAACAATCCAGCATGATTTTAAACATAAGAGAAACTCTAGCCCAAAGCACTATGTTTTCTTCCTTGATCATTATTCATAGGTTGGTCACCATCATATTCTAGGCTCTACCATTGCTGAAAGTCTGTCTTGGGAGATAAACTTCAGTTCATCCAATAATATATGTTGGGGGCCTCAAAACCACTTATTTCTTTTCTTTGAAAAGATCTACACTTTAAAGTCATGTGTTATTTCCAAATTTTAATGACTATGTCAGAAATAAAATATTCCTAATAATCATCCTATATAATAAAAGAGAAACATGCAAATTAACTGTCCCCCCTCTATGCTTAAGCCATGCCCACAAGCCACGCCCACCAGCCAATCAGAGTGACTATTCAAATTAACCCGACAAAGATGGCAGTTAATTTTCATACGCAGGTGTCAAGCACCCCAGGAGGTGACGGCGGCCATGGCCACGGGCTCCCGGGACCATTGCCGTCCCGGGAGGCGAGGCTGCCCGTGCCTAGCCATGCCCGCGGGCTCCCGGGACCTTGTCGGCGGCAGAGAGCAGAGTGGGAAAGGAGTGGGCAGAGATCTGGAGGTTTGGAGGACTTGGCAGAGCAGGAGACTGCTGGACATAGAGCAGAGTGAGAGAGAAGGCGGCTTGGAGGGCGCAGCTCCCGCTGTCACCCCAGCTTCCTTATCACAGCTGTGGAAACTGACATCAGGGAGGAGGAAGTCCCAACCCCACAGAATCATCCGGAATCAGCCTATAGTCAGACAGCTCTCAGCGGCCTGACAGCCAGGACTCTCATTCACCTGCATCTCAGACCATGACAGTAGAGAGATGGGACTATGTCTAAAGAAAAACTGTTGATACAACGTAGCTCTGCAGCCAAAAGAT
>NW_005371693.1:2941652-2951174 GCF_000412655.1 Myotis brandtii
GCATTAAGAGTCAGAGACAACAGTGTAATCGACAATAATACTAGACAAACTGTAAGGACACGAGTCACACAAATGCAGTATTATGGATTTCATCTCTCTGTGTGGGACACCTTCAATCCTATTTCAAATACAGGAAAATTAACTCAACAATTTATCGTGGATTCATATTTAAAAATGGAGGCCAATCAGATAAATTTCATCAAAGCAAACCAATCTAAGTTGAGAGTTGAAAAATATAGTGGTTTGATGGATTATCTCAAATCTAGATCTGAAAAGGACAATGTGCCGATTGGTAAAATGATAATACTTCCATCATCTTCTGAGGGTAGTCCCAGAAATATGCAGCAGCGATATCAGGATGCTATGGCAATTGTCACGAAGTATGGCAAGTCCGATTTGTTCATAACCATGACATGCTACCCCAAATGGGCAGATATTGCAAACAATTTACAACGGTGGCAAAAATTTGAAAACAGACCTGACTTGGTAGCCAGAGTTTTTAATATTAAGCTGAATGCTCTTTTAAATGATATCTGTAAATTCCATTTCTTTGGCAAAGTAATAGCTAAAATTCATGTCATTGAATTTCAGAAATGCAGACTGCCTCACGCTCACATATTATTGATATTAGATAGTGAGTCTAAATTACGTTCCTCTAATTAATTCCCTTTCAATGTGCACGAATTTCGTGCACCGGGCTACTAGTAATGTTCATAAAAGGGAAGGAACTGTGGTGCTCTTTACCATAAATATCTAATATTGGTTTCCACCATTCACGAGATGTAAACATCATTAATGATGCACATGTTGCTGCAGCCAAATTAGATAGGCAGAACATACTAAATCTTAGAAAGTGTAAGTGTCCTCTTATTGGCTAATGGTTAACAAAAAAATTATGAGATTAATTTTGGAAAGGTATTTTTCAAGGGTGTCTGAAAATCCTGTCACAGACTATTTATGGTTTTGGCTTCATGGTTAAAGGTTTGATATAGTTTACGGTTCAACTATCTAATTGTTTCTGTACATGTAGATTCCAAAATGCCTGCATTCCGCACTAAAGACTCAGCATGAAACAACACCTGTTGTTGAAATTTACTTAAAATACCTAGAAAACACTTTTGGCACTGACTCTCAGCCACTCATAAAACAGATGTGCATGCATACATCCTTTAATCTCTTTGAATCATGTTCTTCAGGGATCTTGTTAAAGCTGCATGAGGCCAACTGAAGCTCACAGCGGGGGAAAAGAAGCCTTATTTAAAGCTTGCTGCCATCCACAAATGGCCAGATAACAGAAGATTTTGAAACTGGGCTAACAATGGGTTTGCTGAGAAAGGAACTTTTTTTTCAGGTTGCCTCTGATGAGACCAGCATAATTTTAAAGCCATGTTGACTGCAAAAGCATCTAACCCACAGTTTATAGTAAATACTTTGTCCCCCTTCTGAGTGTGTCAGCATTTTTTGTGGATTAAAAATTGCACTAACTCTACAAGTTCTTCCCAGAAGACCCATCACTTCCAGGTAGTAGTGGCGGAGATCTGGAAGGCACAGGGACACTTCCATGGGAGCAGAGTAATTGAACAATCTCATCTCTCTCAGCTATCTCAAATGAGGTAAGAGACATGAAACTTGTTATTTTCAAATTAATCCTCTTCCTTTGGATTTTTTATTAACACTATGCCTCTGAGCAGTGCTCCCCATGTGTTCTTAACCTCTTTTCCCATTAGGAGCAATAAAAATTACTTTCTTGAAACATCAAATATTAGTGATGCCTTGACCTGTCAAGCAACAGTATGAAATTTAACCATGGCTGCTAAATCTTTTTAACACATTTGGATAAAAGTCTGTCTCCTACTGTTGTTTTTTCCCCCCATATGTATTAAATATAAATGATTTGTGGTTCATTTAGATTGATGCCAGACTACATTTGCCCTATGCCAGCTACATGGTCAAGTTTCTTGTATGACTCTGAATTCAGAATCTCAAAGTATAACTAGGTTTGCAGTAGAAAAATTGTCAAGTGGAATTATTCTGGTATGAATGATACCTTTCTGAAATCCAGGTGTTTGTAGGTAGTTAACTAAATTCTGCTGCTTGATTTACTTTTCCCAGTTACACATCATATGTTTACAAATTTAGCAAAGATGTTTCAGTTGCAGGTGGGGAATATTTATATATCTTTGTTATCAAATTGTGTCAGAGGAGATGGGGACCATTCTGAGTAATTCTGGGTCAATAATGCAGAATGTTTATTTTTGTGCTGAGTTAGAGTTTATAGAGTGTATCTTACTTATTGATTGATGGCCCAAATACTTGCTATTTAGTTAACACATGAAGTTTAAGCTTAAGTACAATGATTGTGGGTTTTTTTCAGAGAGAGGAAGGGAGAGAGAGAAAAATTGATTTGCTGTTCCAATTTTTATGGCTTTATTGGTTGCTTCTTGTGTGCACCCTGACTGGCAAGTGAACCTGCAACCTTGATGTGTTGCGATGATGCACTAACCAATTAGCAACCCAGCCAGGGTTTATTACCTAACACTCATCAGGAAACAGATTGATGAGTGCTAGGTAATAAAGAGACAGATAATTCTAAATCTAGGAAATTTCATACAGAAACAAACAATGTGGCACATTAAGAAATTGTTCCAAATGATAGATCTAGGGGAAAATAATAATTATTTATAAATTGGTGACCTCTTAAAGCTGACATTTCAGCAATAAAATAGAACTTCATGGAAATGCAGTATATTACATACATGCTTCTCTTATTCCAGATCTATGTTGTATTCCTACAAATTTTTCAGTCTCACACATTAGAATGAAGGTAAACAATTCTTAGCTCGATCCTCCAACAGGGATTAAAGATATGCATTTTATTTTAAGATATGCCTAGAAAGCAGAATGCTATACTTTTAATATTTAGAGATAACTAAAATGTGGTTTATGTCTCTAAGGAGGTAAGACTAGATTCATATTTCTGACAATATGGATTTTTCTTCTCTTATTCAGTAGTCACCTTGATGCTAAGCATAACTATGTAATAAAATCTGTCAAATGTAACTAAAAAGTAATGTGGCAAATATAAATATGATGTAAAATAAGTGCCCCCTCACCAAATGTCCTGATAAAGAACTTGATGCACCAGCTGTTTTGACTGCACAATTGTTAGATTATTAATACAAGATACACAAGTTAATCTAAACATAATTAGTACACTAATTGTTAAAAAGGCCCAATTGCTAGCCTTTGTGTAGTGTCAACATGCTGTAAGTTTCTTTATTTCATTTATCATTGGCAATTGTCCGGACAACTCAGAATCACAAGTGTTTTGATTCTAGTATGGGTAGTTCTACAGCATCGTTTAAACTAAGAATGAAATGGTTAAATTGGACATGATCAATTCAATTGAATTCAGCTCACCTATACAGAGGAATCATTCATTGGCTTAGTAGTATAGTATTTCTGACATGCCCATTTTATTCACCAACTAAAAAAGCCTTAGCAATTAACATCGGGCCATTAGTAGCTATTATCAAAATATCTCAACTTATAAATGGGAGAGCTTTAGTAACATTTTTTATCACCCCAAAATCACATAAAGAGCTGTTCCACACTACCTCTCAGTTGAACTGAATTAAAATGCTAGTGATAAAAAATCCTATCTAATGAAGAGGGAATGTGCTAATTGACCCTTGTGCTGTCACAAAGATGGTGGCGCCCACAGCCAATAAGGAGGGAATATGCTAATTGACTGCCCTGCCCTCAAAGATGGCAGTGCCTAGAGCCAATAAGAGGGAATATGCTAATTGACTGCCCCACCCTCAAAGATGGTGGCACCCACAACCACAAGATGGCCAGCAGGGGAGGGCAGTTGGGGGTGACCAGGCCTGCAGGGGAGGGCAGTTAGGGGCAACCAGGTCTGTAGGAGAGGGCAGTTGGGGGCGATCAGGCTGGCAGGGGAGGGCAGTTGGAACAATTGGGCCGGCAGGGGATTAGTTAGGCATCAATCAGGCTGGCAGGGGGATGGTTAGGGGGTAATCAGGCTAGCAGGCAGAAGTGGTTAGGGGCAATCAGTCAGGCAGGCAGGCGAGCAGTTGGGAGCCAGAAGTCCCAGATCGTGAGAGGGATGTCTGACTGCCAGTTTAAACCGGCAGTTGGACATCCCCAGAGAGTCCCAGATTGGAGAGAGTGCAGGCTGGGATGAGGAACACCCCCCCGCCCCCGGCCAGTGAACAAATTTGGTGCACTGGGCCTCTAGTGTAATATATTTAGGTGCAAATAAAAACAGTGAGAAAAAGCTCTGCACCGTTGCAACAATGACTTTATCAGTAAGAACTGGAATAAATTCAAGTAGGAAGAAATACCATGTCAAAGCATTAGTACCATTCAAAATTAATGATAAATGAATCTGAACAAGGTATGACACAAATTTCACCTGTGTCATGAAGATTGTGTTTATTGTTTCAGGTGTGATTTCTTTCTATTTCTGAGCTTTTGACATTTTCAATATATCTCACATTATAGCTGGTTTGTGGAGGTCTGCTTATGCCTATGAGATTCTACATTTTACTATTAAGTTTATTTAGTCAATCAGCACAACGTTGTTCCATGCCTACTTCATACACAGTGCTAGGCATGAGGGAGAAAAATCAAGATTATTAAGTGACGGTCCCTGCCCTGATTGACTATAAATAATTGTCTGCAGAGTATTTTTTTAATTCTCCTCACAACATAGCATGAATAGATGTTCAATATACTCTCTCTGAATGATAAAAAGTATATATGTCTATTTTTTAATAAGTATTATTACCTGTGTGCCTCTTTCCACTTGCCGCACCACTCAAAGTCCTGAGAAGCTTACTTCTGGCACCAGCACTTGCCCCAGAAAGGTACCCAGGTGTTCTACCAAATTACTCATTCCTGGTTTTCTGTTGTGACCATCCATCTTCTTTGACATTTGCTTCATATTTTCATATTTGATATCTGCTTCTGATTATACCTAGTGCAGTGGATTTATGGTCACAAATTAATTCCTTCTCTTCCCCCTGTTTTTAATTCTATAAATCCCCTTTATTCATTTCTCTTATGGCTTCGAGTAAGAGAAATTTTTCTGCTGGATTTTGGTACCTAAATAAGCTAGGTAGGTAAACCTAAGTTGTTGTGTCAGAGTGGATGTGTTAGCCCTTGAGTATCTTAAATAGCTCATATTTTCCTATTGAAAATGAGAGCCAAATAACTTGGATTATCATATTCTACACACCACCTTCTCTCTGTTTCTTTCCCAACAAACCCTGAGGTCTGACTTACTATCCTAATTTATATTTCATAGTCCTAAGATTTTCATTTTTATGGTTTGTAATAGGTTTCATACAATACTCTTTAAATAACTTTCAATTTGAGAAAATGATTGTATCTTGTGTAAGCTATTTAACATCTGTGCTTACCCATCTTCAATAGGAAGTTAATTATAATTCCTCTTTTATAGGGCAGGTTTTAGGATTAAAGAAGTTAATAAATTTAAAATAGTTAAAATGGTATCTGATAAACTATAAGCACTAAAAATGATAGTTGTGAATATGGGGAGAGGAGCAGAGATGGCTGCTGCCTAACAGGAGGCTGAGTGCCCTTGCTCCCAGTTACGGACTGGACTTACAGTTAAAATGCTTCACAGTCAGCTTGAAAAAACAAGAGAAGTATAGGTGATTGGACATATTTTGTCTAAGGAGCACTGGAGAAACAGAGTAGAGACTGGTAAGAAAGGGGGAGTCACAAAAAGGGGGAGCCAGCACTTGGCTGAGAGGTCTGAGGGATAGTGGCTGCAAAGCTCCCTCACCTTAGGAGTGTGGACTGGCATCTGACCACAAGGATCTCAAACCCTGAGCAGTGGAGTTGGGAAGGAGTGCCTGTGTCTGGTAGAGGAGATTTAGGGGAACTGGAGGCTGGACAGGCAACATGCTTACAGGAGACTCTTTTGATCAATCTTACTTAGCCCCAGGGCAGCTGAAACTGCCCATCTGACCCTGCATTAGGCCACTTCAGGAGGATATGGTAGACACTGAGGAGTTGGCTTTGACGCAGAGATTAATTTCCCTTCAGTAAGTGCCTGACAGTGAAATCTCTAAGTAAGGGATCCCCTAACCTTAATTATGCTAGCCTGCCTCTGCCCTAAAGACATTCTTCAGAAGACACTGGAGAAAGACCAGGCAATGCACGGGGGAGGCAGAGTAGCTGACAGGTGGAGGTGGTCAGCAGAGAACCCCAGACCGGCCATCTACAAAAGGACACTAAGAGCCAAACTTTGACAGCTCTTATCATTGACTGACACAAAATTTCCCAGGCGACCTAAAATCATACAAAACAGAGTCTCAGACATCATAAGCTAGCCAGATGAATTCACTTGGCTGGCTTAAAAAAAAGTTTATTTTTTCTTTTGGTTTTATTTTACTTGTTTGTTTGTGTATTTTTCCCAATATTTGATATTTCCTGCTTTATTGCTTTGATATTATAATTATTACATTTTTTTTGCTTTTTCTCTTGCTTCTTTCATATCACTTATTGGCCTCCTTCCTTACTGCATATTTATTTTCTTTTGTTTCTATCCCATCCTTTTTTTTTGCTTTACCTTTATCTTTCTTCTTGTTGCCTTTGCATAAATTTTCTTTCTTTCTTTCTTTCTTTCTTTCTTTCTTTCTTTCTTTCTTTCTTTCTTTCTTTCTTCTTTCTTTCCTTCCTTCTCTGTCTTCTTGTCTTTTATTTTTTTAGCATTTTCCTTTTCCTACTCTTTATTCTTATTTTTGCTCTCCCTTCTTTCCTTGTAGAGTCTTTTTTCTGCCCCTTTTACCTCCCAATAGCCCTCTTTATTTTTATTTATTTTTAATTTTTTACTATTAGTAATACTATCCTTTTCTTTATTTCATTTTTGCCTTAGTATTTGTGTTATCTCTTCTATTTCTTAATTCTCTTTTCTCTTGAATTGTTTTCATTGTGGCTGTCAGGATATTTTATATGTTCCTATTTGTTTCCTGTTGGTTTTACTTTGTTTTTCCATGTCAGCACCTGTACAACAACTCACACAGAGTAGTGGTGGCTGAACCTCACAGCAAGCCAGCCTGAGAGGAAAGTCCTCCAACAAATGGGACAACAATAATGGGACCCAATTACAATAGGAGAGTCCAAATAACCCACAAAAGGGACACATCTAGACCGTGAAGCTCAGTAGTACAGGAATAAACACCTTTGGGACACAGGATATTTACTATAAAGCCCACACCATAAGACTGGGAGTCATAGCAAATATGATAAGTAGAAACACAAAGAGACAACTAAAATGTGAAAACAAGGAAACAACCCCCAAATTAAATAAAAGGAGGAATCCCCAGGAAAAGACCTATATGAGATGGAGGTAAGCAAGTTATCAGATATAGAGTTCAGAGTGATGGTTAAAAAAGATGTTCAAGGACCTTAGTAAGAATTACAAAAAACTTAATTGGAACTTTTCCAGGAATTTAGGGGGAATTACAAGAAACTTAATGAAAGCTACATTAGCATAAAAAAAGATACACACATTATGAATCAGAACTAGGAATAAATGAAGAATACTATATCTGATATCAAGAATATGCTGGAAGGAATTAAAAGTAGACTTGATGAAGCAGAGGACAGAACAAGTGAATTAGAAGATAAGGTAGAAAAAACACTCAAGCAGAATAGCAAAAAGAAAAAAAAAATATATATATATATACTTGAAAAGCATGAGGACAGTTTAAGGGAACTTTGGGACAACATGAAGTGAAACAGCATCTACATTATAGGGGTAACAGAGGGAGAAGAAAGTGAGCAAGGAATAGAAAACCTGTTGGAAGAAATAATGACAGAAAACTTCAAGAGGCTGAAGAAAAAAAGAAACATACAACTTCAGGAAGCACAGAAGGTATAAATCAAGATGAACCTAAAGAGACCACTCCTAGACACATTATAATTAAAATGGCAAATGTTAAGGACCACAAGAGAGAGACAATCAGTGACTTACAAGGGAGCTCCTATTAGACTGTCAGGTAATTTTACAACAGAAACATTCCAAGCCAGAAAGGAATGGCATAATGTATTCAAGATCAAAACAGGGATCTAAAACCAAGTCTATTCTATCCAGCAAGACTATCATATAAAGTAGGTGGTGAAATAAAGAGTTTCACAGAAAAAAAAAGCTAAAGGAGTTTTTGTTTGTTTGTGTGTTTATAAATACATTTTTATTGATTTCAGAGAAGACAGGTGAGACAGAGAGGTAGAAACTCAATGATTAAAGAGAATTATTGATTGGCTTCCTCCTGCACACCCCCTACTGGGGATCAAGCCTAAAAAACAGGGGCATGTGCCCTGACTGGGAATTGAATCATGACCTCCTCCTGGTTCATAGGTTGCCCCTCAACAACTGAGCTACACCAGCCCAGCAGCTAAAGGATTTCATTACCACAAAACCAGCATTTCAAAAAATATTAAAGGTACTCCTATAATAATACTAAAAATAGAGAGAGATGGAAACATAGGCATAAAGAATGAAAATGGCAATAAATAACTACCTATCAATGACATCACTGGATAGATCTTCCAGACCAAAAATCACCAGGGAAACAAGAGACCTTAAATGACACCCTAGATCAGATGGATTAATTGAAATTTATAGAACATTACAAAAATGCAGAATATGTGCACATGGACATTCTCAAAGATAGACCACATAGTAGGACACAAAATACATTTCTAAAAGTTGAAGGGGATTGAAATGATACCAAGCATCTTCTTGGATCACAATGGCATGCAACTAGAAATCAACCACAATAAAAACACTCAAAATCCTTTAAACAAATGGAGGCTAAATAGTATGTTGTTAAACAATGAATGAGTTACCAATGAAATCAAGGAAGAAATAAAAAACTTCCTGGAAACAAATGAAAATGAACACACAACAACTGAAAATCTAAGAGACACAGCAAAATCACTCCTGAGAAGGAAGTTCATAGTATTACAAGCCTACTGCAAGAAACAAGAAAAACCTCTAATAAACTATCTAACACTACAACTAAAAGAATTAGAAAGAGTAAAACAAGAAAAACCCAGGGTAAGTAGAAGGAAGGAAATAACAAAGGTCAAAATGTAAATAAATGATATAGAGATTAAAAAAAAAACACATAAAACACACACACACACACACACACACACACACACACAGAAAAGATCAATTAATCCAAGAGCTGGTTCTTTGAAAAGATAAACAAGATTGATGAACTGTCAGTCACTCATTAAAAATAATGGGATCATCAGAAGACAGGGAGAAACCAAGATGGCGGTATAGATAAACACCGGAAATTGCTGCTTTGCACAACTACTTCAAAAATACGACTAAAAGACAAAATGGACATCATCCAGAACCACAGAAAGGCTGGCTGAGTGGAAATTCTACAACTAGAAGGAAAGAGAAAAGCACACTGAGACTCAGAGGAGGTGCGGAAGTAAAGTGCAGAGGTA
>NW_005371693.1:2953356-2957458 GCF_000412655.1 Myotis brandtii
AGGGGAGCTATGGGGGGAAAAAAGAGGAACAACTGTAATAATCTGAACAATAAAGATTTAATTAAACAAAATAATGGGATCACTGTAACCACCTGTTAACTTGTTTCCCTGACTTCATTCTTGATCCCTACTGTCCCACTATGTCTGATGCCAGTGTGATCCTGTTTAACTTAGATTATGCATGCCATTACTCTGGTAAAAATGTCACTAACTCCCCAATTATATTCAATAAATCATGTAAATTCTTTTTGAAAATCTTTATTGTTATAAGTATTGCATATATCTTCTTTTTTCCCCATTGACCCCTTCTAGCCTGTCCCCACCCCCACCCCCCCCCTTCACCACCCTATTGTCTATGTCCTTGGGTTATGCATATATGCACACAAGTTCTTTGGTTGATCTCTTCCATCCCTATTCCCCAACCCTGAGCCCCCCATCCCCTTACCTCAGGCCTTCCCTCTGAGATTTGACAATCTGCATAATCTCCATCCCACACTACTGCCATTTACCTTTTCAGTGTTTTCTTAAACCACCCTGCCTTTTGTTTTTCAATTCTGTTTAAACACTTTCCTGTGTTCTTATTTTGGACTTTGGCCTATGCTTCCCTTTTTTGCCTGGAAGCCTTCTCCTCTACCCTCCCTACCTCCACTCAAGTCCTTTTGCTTTGTAAATCCCACCCCTTTCATCAGGTTCCACTGTTTGTTTGTTTGTTGTTGTTTTTCCTAGAAAACCTGGGTAAGGTGCTTCTTTGATGTGCATTTCTATCTTATCACACTATACTGTTATGACCATTTTAATGATCTTTAGCCCGTCTAATTAGGTTGTTCAGCTTCACAAAGACTAAGACCTTGACTGTCTCACTCTCTACTATACAGTTGCAGGCACAGAAAATGTTCCCAATGCATATTTGCTGACTGAAAGGATGAACATTCTTTTTCTAATCATTGAAAAGATAAAAGCTTGCAACAAGGGCATACAATTGGTAAGAATTATAATTACAATCAGGATGAAGTTTAAATTTTTAAAAATCCACATTGAAAACATTTCCTAAGATGATCTCTCTAATAACTATGACACTCATATGATTTGTAATTTGGAGCCAAATAGTATAAAATACATTTTTTTTGTTGAATTTTGTTGAATTAAAAATACATTTGTAGTTTGGAGCCAAATAGTATAAAATACATTTTTAAGGTAGCATGTTGAAATTTTACCTTAGTGAGCATTTTCCAAGGGCTGAACCAGTGACTTGGTCAGGTCTTTTTTTTTTGGGCGGGGGGGTATGATGAGTAATTTTTATTGTGTCCTAGACATTTTTAGTACTATTTTATGAGATTCTTGTTCCGATTCAAATCTTCTATTGTAGCAAGCAGTAAACTTGTTTCGGTTAAGAACTCATATCTTGGCCCACTTTGTGGACTGTAATACAAATATCCATTTAGTGTTTTTTTATATGTATTAACTAAGATGTCTTTATTATTTGTGATTAATCACTATGCTTTAATTATGTTCAATTTGTAACAAGGAAATTGGGGGTCACCACAACATGAGAAAAATATAGACCTATTTAGAGTTTTAGGCAATCCTATATAATAAGAGCTAATATGCAAATGGTCATCATGCCCTCAAGCTGTCATGCCATCATGCTGTAACCAGACACTCAACACTGGGGAGAGAGGAATGGGGACCAGCCAGGCACAAATGAGCTTGTGAGAGAGGAATGGGGACCAGCCAGGCTGCAGCCCGGGAGAGAGAGAAGCCGCCCGCCCTGCGGTCCCGGGCACCAGCAACTTGTCTTATGTACACCAGCTACTTGTCCCTCTCCCTGGCTGCAGCCCCAGCAGCACTTGTTTCAGATAGCCAAATGGTCTGGTCCCTCACTGCCATCAGCTTTCTGCTCAAATGTCTCCTTATCAAAAGGAAAATTGCCTTTCCTTTTTGTTGTGCTGTTTCTGGTCAGTTTCATGGATGGTGTCTTGAGCAGGGCAGCATTCCCAAAAGGAGCCACTTGCACACATTTGTATCTTTCCACAATGCCAGATTTATTAGGGGAGACCTCCCCAATAAGCCAACAAAATTACATGCAGGTTACACAAGAAATAGAAATACCCAGCAGTATTAAATGGTCGCAGCATTAGGAAGGTTGAGACCACTGGTCTAAGGTTTATTTCTACCTCAATTGCTGGCTCCTACCCAGCCTGGCCCTGGTCCGGGCTTGGACAGGAGGCAAACAACTGATGTGTTTCTCTCACATGGATTATTTTTGTCTTTCCCTCTCTCCCCCACTCTCTCTAAACATCAATGGGAAAATATCCTCGGGTGAGGATTAAAAAAAACAAACAAAGGTGGGTAACCTGGTCAGAAGGTCAAATCTTCAAAGTGCATGGAAGCTGCTCCTCACAGGGGGTCCGGACTGAATGTTCGAGAGCATCTCCAGGAAGGCCTGCTGGGATGGTGCCTCCACATTCTGGAAGGTGTTCTGGACTCTGCTGAACAGGATGAAGTATTTCGTCTCCAGCCAGATGAACCCCAAGTGGTTCTCATCGAACAGGATGAAGACTCCAGGGTAGCGCCCGCAGCAGCGGCGGGTGAAGCGACCTAAGGTAAGAGTGTCCACACCATAGAAACACATCCTGCAGGTTCGGGGGTAGTTCTGGTCTCTTGAGGGCCCTGGCTTTCCTCAGTCCCTTCTTCTTGCTGCTGCTGCTGCTCCCGGATCACCTGCTCGTCAATCTCCTGGACCACGCGGGAGAGCTCGTTGACGTTGCTGAAGATCTCGCCATCTCGCAGCTGGACGCGGCGCCTGAGGTGAATCTCTAACGTCCAGATTAATTCTCCCCTGATATTCGTGACTCTGGCATACTTCCCATGGAAGCTGAGCATGGCAATCTCCTTTCTTCTGTAGATCTAGCATTTGAATTGGAAGAGGCCTGGCCTGATGCGGTCGTCCAGGTGGCCTGGCGGGAGGTAGAGGCGACGGTAGGTCACCCAGTTATACAGCTGTCTGTCTTTCCGCACCAGCACCCGCCCCCCGTTCTCCCCTAAATCTGTTCGGTGGTCTCTCTTGATCCACTGGATGCTGAACCTGTCCTTCCGAATCTGCAGGTGGCGGCTGTGGGAAAAGCTGTAGAAGTCGTCCATGTAGTACTCCAACGTGGCTGATTTCCTCTCCGTCAGGTGAATTCTGAACGAGGGCTTGAATTGCATTGGGCCATCCACATGGGTGTTACGGGGAGGCCAGTCTATCCAACCAGTAATGCATAAGCCGTCCACCGCTACATACAGCAGTGTTCTATGGTCATCAACTGGCTGCCACAATCCCAAAATATTTCTGTATGGGTGGAGCAGCTTCGCATAGAATTCTCGATAAGACATACCTATCATCTCCCGGTCCTGCAACTTTTCACGAACGCCATACTCCACCCGGCAGCGCCATCTCCAGATGCTGTCGATGTGCAGGATGTGGTGGAATTTGGTGCAGGCCTGGGCCAGGCTGGGGCAAGGCGAAGATCTCCACTAGCAGCTCAGGAGGCAGGTCCTGCAGGGAGCAGTGCGGGGTAGGCATGGGGCTCTGGATTCCTCCACTCCCCGCACAGCACCACGCTGCTGCTTCTGCCTCGACGGGCTTTTCTGCCAGGGCCGGCTTGCCCTCAGCCGCTGCCTTCTCAGCTGGGCCCTGGCACTCCTGAAGACACCGACATCACCGCGAAGAGCCCACGCCGCAGAGGCAAGCGCACTCCTCCATGCCTCCAAGCTTAACAGCCACCACAGTGTGGGCCTCACCCCTCCCCAGGGTTTTAAGCTGGCTGGGTCCACCCTAGAGTCCAGCCACGCCCCCCAGGGCCTAGCCACACCCCTCAGAGAGGAGCCAATTGTAGGACTTTATTTTTTTTAATATTTTATTTTATTTTATTTTATTTTTTATAATTAAATCTTTATTGTTCAGATTCGTCTCTTCAGTTTTTATTGTTAATTTTAAAAATGCATACATTATTTTAAGTCAGACAAGGTAATTTTCCATCAGGATAGGGTTATATTATCTCTAAGAAAGAAGATAAAACTAAAGTGTAAACTTCAATAAGGAAAAACAACTTGAGTTCTA
>NW_005371693.1:2958807-2968390 GCF_000412655.1 Myotis brandtii
CCAGCTGTAAAGCAAAGCAAGTTGCCCTGGGGCCTTGGGCCAGATGCAGTTTGTTAAGTAATTTTCAGATTACAAAGGGCCGGGCCTTTCATATGCAAAAGCCTCCCTGAGGCTTGGGCAGGGTAGGGCAGGGTCCCAGAGGAGCAACAGGGTGGGCGGAGCAAGCAGTATGGCTGCTCTCAGTCCTGCCCTCAGAGGCCCCGGCAATCCCTGTGCCTCCAAGAGAAAGCTGCCCTTGATTTCCGAACGATGCGAGACAGTCCCGTTTCTCCTGTCCCCAGAGACTCGCCCGGAACTGGAGCTCAAAGCTTGAGACTCTCTCCCGATTGAAAAAGACAACCGTGTCCTCAGCCGCCAGCCCTCTCCGCATGCACCTCTGCACCTTTGTATTTTACTTCTGCACCGCACCTCCTCTGAGTCTCGGTATGCTTTTCTCTTTCCTTCTCATTGTAGAATTTCCACTCAGCCAGCCTTCCTGTGGTTCTGGATGATGTCCGTTATGTCTTTTAGTTGTATTTTTGAAGTGGTTGTGCGAGGCAGCAATCTCCGATGTGCTGGAAGCCGGTCCATCCTTGCTGCTTGACACAGTCGCTTCAGGGACGAAACATCTGCACAGCATATGTTTCAAGGGACCTGGTGTATATGGCATACTGTTCTTAATATGTTTCCATTTTGTAATTTCTAATGGCATCACTTGATACCCTTATAGCCCTGCAAAGAGTAAGCACTCAATACTTCTTTGAACATTTGAGAGTAACTTATATTTGTTATATGTGGTTCCAGAGACTTGCTATTTATCGGTATACACATAATATAGGCTTTTATAGTTTCATTTGTGTTTATGTTTGATGATGTCTGAGATTTATTAAGTATATATTTTCCTCTCTGAGGAGTTACAAAAAGAAATACATGACATCAAACTACAGTTGTAGAATGTGTTACCTCAGGACTTCCATCAGGTCACTGGAGTTTTAGTGGTAATTTATCATAGTTATGATGGCAGCAACTGTAGCTTTTGTCTGAATTCCCAATAGCAGGTACAGTGCCTAACACTGAGCATATGCCCAATGTTATATATGCCAAATGTTGACTGAATGAAAGAATCTCTTAGGCAGTGGTTCTCAACCTTCCTAATGCCACGACCCTTTAATACAGTTCCTCATGTTGTGGTGACCCCCAACCATAAAATTATTTTCGTTGCTACTTCATAACTGTAATTTTGCTACTTTATGAATCGTAATGTAAAAATCTGATATGCAGATTGTATTTTCATTGTTACAAATTGAACATAATTAAAGCATAGTGATTAATCACAAAAACAATATGTACTTATATATGTGTTTTCCGATGGTCTAAGGCGATCGCTGTGAAAGGGTCGTTCGACCCCCAAAGGGGTCACGACCCACAGGTTGGTGACCCACAGGTTGAGAACCGCTGCCTTAGGGGAAAGGGCATTCTAATAAACAGATAATTTTCACAAAAATAAAACAGTAACAAAGTTGAAAATACAGTATAGGCTTATAGTATACTGAAAGCCTACTCTAATAACCTCCTGACTGGTATTCCTGGTTCTACTCTTTTTGTTCAACTCACATCCAACTTTCATCATCCATTCACTAAGTGGCCAGGAGATCTTTAAAAAAGATTTATTATATCCCAATCCTCTGTTGTACAAAACTCTTTAAGGACTTTCCATTATGCTCTGTGGGAAACTTCATGATCTGGCTCCTGCCACCCCCTCTGACCTCAAGTCTTCATAACTCAGTTGCTCTCTTTCTTTTCACCATAGCGCATATTATTGACTAAAATGCAATTATATTTTAATCTGTATTTATTGCCTGTCTCCCTCACTACTATGTGTACTTCATGCCAAAAGGACCTTATCTGTCTTGGTTACTGCTGTATCCTTAGTAACTGCATGTGACTGGCACAGAGTAGGCATCAAGAAATATGTTTTAAGTCAATGAATAAATATTATAAGGCATGTAATTGAAATGCAGTTATTTGAAGTCAAAACATAAATGTTCACATTCAATACAGATTAGAAAATCAATGAAACCCTGCAAATTATATTAATAGGAAAATAGAATATCATTAAACACAATACTTATGATTACTCAGGAATACAGCATAATAGTCATGTTAGAAATTTTATCACATTCACTAAAGCAAATAAATACACTTGTTTAAATAAATTTAAATACACTAGTGGTGGAGGATAGTCAATAAAATGATCATTCATGTAGGTCCAATAAATAATATATAATCTCCATTCAATACTAAAAATTTGCATACCAACTTTATTTTCTGTTTTGCAAATAATATGAAACTTTAATCTGTTTGAGGTTATTTGGAGCTGATTTTTTCCTACCTATAGATTTCTACATGTCAAAGAGAATTGAAAATATGCATCCATACAAGAATATGTACACAAATGTTAATAGCAGCACTATTATTAATAGAAAAAAGTAGAAATAATCCAAACATTTATAAGCTGATGTGTGGATAAGCAAAATGTGATATATCCATATAATGGATCATAATGTCATAAAAACTAATGTAGTACTGATAACACAGCAATATAAATGAACCTTTAAAATATTGTGCTAAGGGAAAGAAGACAAAGATGAAAGGCACATATTGTATGATTCCAATTATATGAAATATCCAGAATATGCAAAGCTATAGAGACAAACGTAGTTGTCAGCTGGTGGGGGAGAGGAGTATAGGGAGAGAGTGTTAATGAGTATGAGGCTCTATTTTGGAGTGATGTAATGCTTTTAAATGAGACAGTGCTGATGGTTGTACAACTCTGAATAAACTAGAACAAACTGAATTGTGCACTAAAAATAGATTTTCAGTTATGTGCATTTTATTTCAAATTTTAAAAATTAAAAATGACATCATGATTTTTTGGATAAATACGAGGTAGCTAGTGGAATTTAAAAACTGGTCATAAAGAGAATAAACAAGATTGAAGTTCAGTTAATCACAATTTTTAATGTCTCTACTATCTTCACCTGAACTTTCTTAAAAATTAAGCACTCAAAGTGAATAGGGCCAGGAAGGAATGGTGCACAGCACTGCTCTGGGTAAAGGCACTCGGCTAAAGAAGCAAGAGAGAGCTCACATGCAAACCACTGCCACTCACTGAACTGTAGGCTCTGGCATGTGCTTTATCTGCCCAGAATAAGGGGTGCCATTCCCTAACTTGCACAAATGTGTTACACGGTTTAACATTAATACTAGCAAGAACAATGCAGAAAAAGCGATATCTGCTATTTCAATAGTATAGTTTGTTTCAATGTAAGGAGAACTATTACAAGTCTGAAAATTCAGTGATAGCAATCTTAGGCAAGTTATCAGAAAAGTAATTGCTACAAACATTTATATTTATTCCTAAAATGACTTATTTAGCATTAGTTCATTAAAATTATTTACCTAAATAAAATACATCAGCAAAAATGACAATCAGAACTAAATGTATATTTTAAAAGGTTTCAAAGACAAGATGCTTTCTTCTTTCTTGGGATCTTTGCTACAACTAACATCTGCTTCTGTGTAAAGCTTTCATATAAATAGATATAAAAATTAAATGCATAACAATTTACAGGTTATAAGTTGGGCATATGCAAAAAAGTGATAAGACATTTTAGGAGACAAAATATATTGCAAAGTATCAAATTATAAAATATATTTAGGTACAATAATTGAAGAAATATGTCTGGAATTTCTTATATAAGCTCTAGATTAAGACTAAAAATTCACCCCTTTAACCATACATGTTTCACCTTTACAAAAATTACATTTTGTTAATAAGTACTAGTATTAATATTATCCTTTTTGTCTTCTACACTTTACTTTTTAAATAAAATCATGGGTGAAATGTGAAAACAAATTATTCAACAATATTACTAATCATCAATAATTCACACAAAAAAATAGTAATTTAAAATTTAGCTGCTGGTGGCCTATCCTTGAGATAGGCAAAAATATCTAGTATGTCTACCATGGAAGTCATCTTGGCTTATAAGAAAACTAGAGGCCCGGTGCACAAAAATTTGTGCACTCGGGTGTGGGGGGGGGTCCCTCAGCCCGGCCTGTGCCCTCTTGCAGTCTGGGACCCCTCAGGGGATGACCACCTGCTGGCTTAGGCCCGCTCCCAGGGGATTGGGTCTAAGCTGGCAGTCAGACATCCCTCTGGCAGTGCGGGAGCCCTCGGGGGATGTCCACTTGCCAGCGGGGAGCAGGCCAAAGCTGCAGTCAGACATCCTTAGCGCTGCTGAGGAGGCAGGAGAGGCTCCCACCACCACCGCTGTACTGGCAGCCATCAGCCTGGCTTGTGGCTGAGCAGAGCTCTGCCTGTGGGAGCACACTGACCACTAGGGGGCAGCTCCTGCATTGTGTGTCATAGTGACCAGTCATTCCCAGTCATTCTGCTGTTAGGGTCAATTTGCATATTACCCTTTTATTATATAGGAGTGCCTGGCCAGCCTGGGTGAGGGGCTGATGGCTGTTGGCAGGCTAGCCACAACCCCCAGCCACCCAAGCTCCCAGTGGAGGCTGGCTGGAAGCAGGTATCTGGGATTTTTTTAGCTTGTATAATTGAAACTTTGTTGCCTTTAGCTGAGGCCACAGCTGGCTCAGGGCTGGCGGGAGGCTTGGCTTCCTCCATCGCTGGGGCAACCAAGCCTCCTGCTTGCTCCAGATCCGTGGCTGCCGGCTGCCATTTTTGTTGAGTTAATTTGCATATAGTCACTCTGATTGGCTAGTGGGCATGGCTTAGGGCATAGTGAAGGTACAGTCAATTAGCATCTTTGTCTTTTATTAGTGTAGATAATTTTGGGTGTCAATATATAATGTATGAAAGTGTGAATTCTTCACCTGTCAAAGAAAATGTTATCTGAGAATATTTTTTTGATTAATATAGAATTTAAAAAAGCTACTTTGCATAAATAACTTTTTTGATAACAGGGTAGGTACAACATTTTTTTAGTTATGTACAGATGAGTATTTGAGATGTATGGACTTCCAAATAGTTGATTTAGTGTTAAAATGATAATGATATATTTAAGATAGTAAAGAAAAATGAATACTTACTATTTAATTGAACATGTAAAAAATTATGACGGTCTAACTGCCATGTATAACTAGCAAAACCATTGCTACATAATGGTGTCTGGCACACTTGCTGTAGGCTATTTGCCCATGAGATATTCTATATTAAAAGAAGAATACTTAATAGAAAAATTATTTTTCTAAAACATAATTTAAGCCCTAACCACTTTGGCTCAGTGGATAGAGCATCGGTCTGCAGATTCAAGGGTCCCAGGTTCAATTCCAGTCAAGGGCATATACCTTGGTTGTCAGCACATACCCATTAGGGAGTGTGCAGGAGGCAGCTGATAGATGTTTCTCTCTCGTCGATGTTTCTCAACTCTTTATTCCTCTTCCTTCCTCTCTGTAAAAAAAAATCAATAAAATATATTTTTAAAACCACATAATTTAAGTTAATTATTCTATCTGTAAATTTAAAAGTTCAAAACACTGCTATCTTCTACATTTAATTTTGCATCAATAAGTAGAAAGTTTGCATGGTGTCCTCACACAACTCTGACAGAGAGCTGTCAATGTCAAAAGGAAGAATATTTAAAACTTTGAATTGGCTATTTTGATTGTATTGTATGCCAAACACAGTATTTTGGCATGTCTGCTTTGGTTTTCATAGAGAACAAAAATGTACTCATCTGGGAAAATATTTTTTCTACTTTCCCTCATTTTGTATTGCCAAGAAAGAGATGTCACCAATCATCATTTTCTTTGGCATTCAACAATGGTGGCTAACTAATACAATAAGTGCTTTCTGAAACTAAGATGTTATTTGAAAAGAATTATTTTTAGTGTGGAATATTAATAGCCTGTGAATTCTTTTTCCTCCTGTTTCCAGTTTCTGAGCAGTTGATGTTATCAACAATGAGAACAGAAATTAGAATGTCTGGTGAAGACAGTGTGATAACTAACTGTATAATCTGGAAATATAAATGCAGTTTTAGCATTCTTCTGGTCAAATGAAAGAATTTCAATATCAATTTATAAAAAATAGCTTATATATTTCAAAATAACTTATACCAAAGACAATTTAGAAGAATTATTGAAAGAAATCACCATAGGAAAATAATTCCAGAAAGAGAATTAAGCATGAACAAAAAATGGAATGATATACTGATATTGCATACAGATATGAAACCTTGATGGCAAACTATTCCATATTACCTATAAACAGTAATTCCCTAGTTCTGTCCAATGCAAACAGAACATAATTTTTCATAATATATTTAAATATTACCTGAAAACAATAATGTTTATGTTCAAATAAGGTAGGTGAGAATAGCATTAAAAAACTAAACACATTTCCATTTACTACAGTAATTCACAATGACTGTAATGTTCTTTTGATGTGGCAATGTGCACTATAAATCTTCTAGAAGAAGATATGGCAAATAGCATTTCCCAAGTATATTATACAAACAATTTAAGAGACAATTGTTCTACAAGTGTGTTTTTAAAATAATGTTTCCTTGGAATGTCTATTTCTGAAAATGATGATAGTTCTTATTTTATGGCAGAAAAAGTAAAGTATAGAGAATAACTATAGATAAATGAGTAAACGATGAAAAGAAATTGGAACCTCAAAATTTAAAGTCTTATCATCTTTTTATAAGAAATGTAAAATACTTATCTGGGCTAAGATCCACATGCCTTAAATATTTTGAGATGTTAACTTTTCCTTTCTGTAATCACAAAAAGAAAGGACTACATGTAGTGAGTACATAGTAGGGATATGAATCTTAAGAATTTATACATAAAATCATTAAAAACTGCAAATGAAAATGTAAAAAATAATCAGTGTGGCCCTAGCCGGTGTGGCTCTGGGAATAGAGCATAGTCCCGTGGACTAAAGGGTCCTGGTTCAATTCTGTTCAAATGCATGTACCTCGGCAGGCTCGAGCCCTGGCCCTGGTCTGGGAGCATGCAGAGGCCACTAATCTAAGTGTCACTCTCAGATCTGTTTCTCTCTCTGTCTCTCCCCCTCCCTGTTCTCTAAAAATCAATGGAAAAATATTCTCAGGTGAGGATTTAAAAAACATCAGTGTGAAGTGGAAGCTTTATATTAGCCTGTCAAGAAAATGTGTATTAAGCAGAGCTTAACTACTTCAGATGTCATTTGAGATTCTTCCTAAGTTAACTTCAAAGTCTTACCTAAGATATCTGTGATTTCACAAGGCCTAAACTCCCTGGTTGTTTCTTACTACAATCATTTGATATAACTTGCATGTATCTTCTGCCTCAAGATTATTCTTTTTTATAATCATCTGTTAATACTGATCAGGAGCATAGAGCAAAATAAAGAATTTGCTGCTCACCACAAGACAATTGTATATCTTGTAGAAGTGAAAGGACTAAACTAAAGTTACAATATGTTGTCACAGCCTAAAAATGGATTATTGAGCACATATTTTTAAAGATTTTTTGACAGTACCCACCACTACAAACATCACATCCCCATATATCTGTGGGAACATAACCAACACTTGCTTCATATAATCTTATCATTTTTCCATTCAACTCCTTTTAACTTCCAATGCAGATGGGTCCTTGAAAACCTACAGAAAGTTTAATATTTTTAAGACTGTATTTATTTATTTATTTATTTTTAATTTATTTATTGTTGTTAATCCTCACCAGAGGATATATTTTTCCATTGATTTTTAGAGAGAATGGAAGGGAAGGAAAAGAGAGAGAGAGAGAAAGAGAAAGAGAGAGAGAGGTGAGAGAGACACATCAATTGGTTGCCTCCCACACTGAGTGGCCCTGGGATCAAACCTGCAACACAGGTACATGCCCTCAACTGGGAATTAAACCTGTGACCCTTCAGTGCACAGGCCAATGCTCTAACCACTTAGATACACTTACCAGGGCAAGTTGTTTTCTTATTATAGTTTTAGGTTCATGGAAAAATGGAGAGGAAATTACAGAGATTTTTCCATAGATCTATTGCCCCACACATGCATAACCTCCGTTCTTATCAACATACCCCATCAGAGTGGTACATTTGTTACAATTGATGAACCTAAATTGAAATATCCTTATCACCCCCATCCATAGATTATATGAGGATTCACTTTTGGTATTGTACATTGTCTGGGTTTTAACAAATGTATAATGGTCTGTATCTACCATTAGAGTATTATTGAGAGTAGTTTCATGTACTTAAAATTTTTCTGTGCTCCACATTTCCATCCTCTGTCCCCCAAAGGGGCCTAATTTTTATGATCAAATACATCTACTATAAATTCCTAAATAAAGACAGTTTATTTATCATACAAATCCAATATTATTAGAGTAAATCCTGAAGTACATAAGACACTAAATATAACTAACATTAGATGAAACATAAGATATAAAACATAAGATATACCCCTGTCACTTCAAACATATAAAAATTATAGATAAAATATCATTTAAAATACTTACAGATTTCTATTTCCAGATAAAGTGGAGTAACAAAGACCAAATGTAATCCTTCAATAAAGCACAAGCAGAACAAAGAAAAAATATTCACCTGCTTTCAGGTATTAGACAATAGGCAGGCCAGAACCATGAGTTCTGAGATAAAGAAAACTAATGGGAGAGACAAAGTCATGTTGGATTTCTTACAGACGTATGCTTTGGGATGCAGGAGCAAAGGTGGAAATACACTACAGAGCCCTGCAGACAATTTCTGAGAAGGAAGAAATTGGAGGTTGAGGCACCTAGAATCTTCAAATAGAAGGACCAGAGCAGAGGGAACAATACAGAGACACAGCTCCAGGCATTGACTACACTTCCTTTGAGTCTTGAATGAGTACTAGACTCTACATGCTACATTGAAATTATATAAAACAAGGCAAAAACAAACAAACAAAACAAACAAAACACAAACCATAGAGTTATAAAAGATTCTTAGAACTCAAACAAGTTGGGGAGAGATATTTAAGTTCTGAACAATAAGAGTGGAGACAAGGTGATGATCTCCTGACATAGTGGAGATCCCAAAGTCAAGCTTTATTAGTTACTTAATATGTAGGAATTATATTGATATGCAGGCTAATTAACTGCTTGTAAATTAGCAAAGCCCAATGCTTTTATTTATTTATTTTTTCATTTAAGGAGCTCGGATTTTATTCTAAGAGCAATGGAAATCCATTGGAGAGTAAGCAACAACAAAAAATACATCCTCTGATTTATGTTTTTAATTTTTGGTCAATTGGTACCAGGTTATTTATTTATTTTTAAATTTTTTATTGATTAAGTTATTACATATGTGTCCTTATCCCCACCTTACCCTCCCCTCCACCCATGCCCTCAGCCCCCTGTTGTCTGTGTCCAGTAGTTAGGCCTATATGCTTGCATATAAGTCCTTTGGTTGATCTCTCCCCCTTACCCCACCCCTCCCCTACCTTCCCTCTGAGGTTTGATGGTCTGATCTATGCTTCTCTGTCTCTGGGTCTGTTTTTGTTCATCAGTTTATGTTGTTCATTAT
>NW_005371693.1:2968830-2969096 GCF_000412655.1 Myotis brandtii
ATCTATGGGATTTCTATACACCAATAATGAACTTACAGAAAGAGAGACTAAAAAAGCAATCCCATTTACCATCACACCAAAAAAATTAAGATACCTCGGAATAAACTTGACTAAGGAGGTAAAAGTCCTATAAGTGGAAAACTACAGGGCACTGAAAAAGGAGATAGAGGAAGACATAAACAGATGGAAGAACATACCATGTTCATGGATTGGTAGAATCAACATCATCAAGATGTCCATACTACCCAAAGCAATCTATAGATTCA
>NW_005371693.1:2969161-2970122 GCF_000412655.1 Myotis brandtii
ATGAACATACAATGGAGTCAAGACAGTCTCTTCAATAAATGGTGTTGGGAAAATTGGACAGATACATGCAAAAAAAAATTGAAACTAGAACACCAACTTACACAAAAATAAACTCAAAATGGATAAAGGACTTAAACATAAAATGGGAAACCATAAAAATACTAGAGGAATCCACAGGCAGCAAAACCTCAGACATATGCCGAAGCAATTTCTTCACTGATACTGCTCCTAGGGCAATGAAAACTAAAGAGAAAATAAACAAATGGGACTACATCAATATAAAAAGCTTTTGCACAGCAAAGGTAACCATCAACAAACAACAAGAACGCCCACTGCATGGGAGAACCTATTTGCAAACGTTATCACTGATAAAGGTTTAATCTCCAACATTTACAGGGAACTCATATAACTTAAAAAAAGGAAGATAAAAAACCCAATCAAAAAATGGGCAACGGACCCAATGCTTTTAAAGAAAGTAATCAGCCCGCCAGCGTGACTCAGTGATTGAGTGTCGACCTAGGAACCAAGATGTCCCTAGTTAGATCCTGGTCAGGGCACATGCCTCGGTTGTGGGCTCAATTCCCAGCAGGTGGGGTGCAGGAGGCAGTGATTGATGATGTTCCTCTGTCATCGATGTTTCTAACTCTCTATCCCTCTCCCTTCTCTCTCTCTAAAAGCCAATAAAAACATTTTTTAAAAGTAATCAATATTCACGTCCTGCACCATATAATGTAACTATCTGTATCCAAAATATAGTTATTAAAAACGCCAGCTTGGCTGGTGTAGCTAAATGGTTGAGCATTGACCCATGAACTGGGAAGTCATGGTTTAATTGCAGACTTGATCCCCAGTAGGGGGCATGCAAGAAGCAGCCAATCAATGATTCTTTCTCATCATTGATGTTTCTATCTCTCTCTCCCTCTCCCTTTCTCTCTGAAACCAATAGAAATATATATATGTA
>NW_005371693.1:2970278-2979958 GCF_000412655.1 Myotis brandtii
TGCAAGGACCTTGGCTCTGGCCCCCATCCGCCACCACCATGGCCAAGTGCTACTGCCACCTCTGCTGTGGCTTCCACCTGCTGCGGCTTTGTCTGGAAGGAAGGACATCTGGTCTAATTAGCATATAATGCTTTTATTTTTATAGATTTTAAAAAGCCAGATATAGAAATATGTGAACCATAGTAAGTGAAAAATTAGCCACTATAATTACACTGTGTTTATCTCAATTTTCTTAAATTATTTTTATGTATCTCAACTATATAGTACTAACTGGTGATATCACTTATTTTTCCCTTGGAGTATGTGGTCTTACAATGCTTTTGTTTGTTTGTTGCTTTTGAGGCACAGGACTTGTTTCTTCAAATACATAGTAAGTTTTTTCAGGACAAATAACTTTTCATAGCTTAACAATTAGTAAAAGAACTTAAAAATTAATTATAGGTTTTCAATGGTCTTTATTAATGACACTAAGAAATATTTTAAAATTTAATCTTGCATAAAATTTTAAAGTAAAATTTTCATAAATTGATTATAAAGTCAATGTAAAATAAAGGTCTGTTAAATGAAGTAGCCATTAGTGAAGTAATGGCTAACTACCTACTGACCATCTGTCTACTGTTTTCCAGACTTCATCAAAACATATGTATTTCACATGAACTGTGAAAAAAATTGCAAATATTTAAGTAGAGCTTAAACATATATCATCAAGACAGCCAAAGTCAGACAACCCTCATTTTATCATTCATTCTTTACCTTGTTCATGAGGTTAATTTTTCCCAGCAAGGAGCATTTTTTGCTAGAAATGATTTACTGTGTTCCACAGGAAAATTAAATCAAGCTATGTTGAAAGGGGGTTAAGCCATGCGTATTTGTATCTTTTCAGCACGCTAAATAGTAGAATAAAATTCAGAGTGCCTTCCTGGTGTCATCACAGCTTATTTCATTTTCATCCCTACACAAACACAGGCCATGATCCTTAATATGATAGGTACATAATATTCCTAGCATGAAAATAGGCCCTAATCATTCTAATGTGGCTGTTGGGTATGGGGGAAACTACAAACTAGACACAGAATGGAAAGCAAATGATTCTGACATTCTTATGACTAGATAGTGCATTGTCCCATCTCCGTAGAGGGTCTCGCTCTCATACCATCTCAAATTGTGAAGAATTCTCAATGAAGAATATAAATACCCTTTCCTTAACAACTTAACAACTGGCTTTTCAGAAAGATTAGAGTGTGTGTGTGGCGGGGGTGGGGGGGAGCAATGAAAGGAAAAAAATAGTTTTTCAGTGTCTGTAAGACTTAATATATTTTATCATCTCTGTCTCCTATAATGATGTTATTCTTAATGAACCAAACTAAAGAAATGGTCTGTAATACAAACACCAGGTTCAGCAGGAACATTTAATTGCCTTTCATCCTTGCAAATGTATTTTCAACAGTCTTGTGATTCAAAGATACAATTATAATGCTTATCTTTTATTCTTTCAAAGAGAAGGTCATATTTCTGGCAGAGAAGAACTGTGATGATTTTGCTTTCCTTCTTTTTTTTTTTTTGTATCTGTAGTATGCTTCACCTCCTACTGACATCTAATTGCAAATAAAATCTCTTTGGAATACATTATGGGCCAAAAAAATTGGTTCGAAAAATGGATTCTCACTGGTAATTGCTACATTCAAGATTGGCCAAAACTTTGTATCTATATTAAAAACATCTTTGTTATGAAAAAAATTATCTGCAGAATCCCACTTATAAAATGAGTACATGTAGTAGAAGAAACTTATGCACAATGGTTAAGATGCTAAACATGTAGCATCTCATTATTTTGTTAATTCTATATCTATGGTTTCTTGTGTAAGAATTTTTTCAAAGTTAAAAACACAACACAAAAATGATTTATTTTCTCCAGGTTTGAAAATTTAGGAGCTTCATAAAATGAATAACCAACATACTGCATGTAGGGAAGCATGAGACTTGGTTGGAGAGCTTGCTAGGATGATATTCCAAGAAAAGGGAAGTGTGTGGAAGGCCGCCTGCCCTTTTTATCAGAATTCCGACTTATGGAAGACTTAGAGGAGTGTCGAAGATGGCACCCCTAATTATTCCTTGACCTTTCCAAACAAGTCTGTGCACATGCAGAACCCTAGGTGTTTACTGGAATCCTTATGTTTAATCCCTGGATGCCCTTGCCTAGAGGACAATGTAAACACATGTGTCCTCTCAACATTACTCACCCTATTGATTGTATCTAAAGGTAAACTTTATCTCAAACTGTAATTAAAGCCTAGTGAGGCAGGCAGTCAGGGCTGTCTGGTCCATGTGGCCAGGCAGTCCCTTAGCCCTCTCTTTCACAGTGAAACTGTGTTGGAGTAGTCTGTTATTCCATTGTTCGGGGGTTGCTGGTCAGTCTCAGCAAAGTGGTGCCCCATGTGAGGCCCAAGAAGTGCAATGAGATGCGGCAGAACTCTCAAAAATGAAGAGGAAGGAAATGAATGTAACTGCGCAGTAGGTCATTGGAGCCCACTTGGGATTTCCAAATTTGAGGGAATTGTTTTTTAGCTAAGGTTTCACAATAGGACAGCTACTGTCCACTGAGTAACAGATCTCTTTGTTACTTTAAAAGTATTAAAAGCTAATGGTGTTTCAGTTACACAAGAACAATTAAGGAGCCTGTTACAAATTGTTATAATTTATAATCCTTGGTTCCCTTAGGATTTTCAAGTTCGAGGGGTTTGTTTTTCAGCCAAGGTTTCACAATGGGACAGAAGTTATCCATAGAACAACAATATATAACTGCTTAAACAGTTGTTAAAGGGAAAAGGTGCCTCGGTTACCAAGAAACAATTAAAAGGACTTTAGCAGACTATTATAACTTACTAGAGGCCCAGCGCATGAAATTTGTGCCTGGGTGCGGTCCCTAGGCCTGACCTACAATCAGGGCCATCTTCCCCGGCTGCCAGCAGTCGGCCCCATCCCCTGCTGCTACTCATCCATCGGGTGATCAGAGCCTGCTGGCCAGGCGGAGGGACAGAGAGGTCGGCTGTTCCTGGCCACTCACTGGCCCCACCGTTGCTGCAGGACACTGTGTGTGGAGCGACCGGTGGGGCAGGGGCCTTGGCCTGGCACTGTACATGTCCCCCACCACCCACCCTGAGTTCCCCATTCTCCATTGGGCAATCGGGCCTGCTGGCTGAGGGAAGGGACCGAGAGGTGGTCAGTGCACCTCATAGTGACTGGTCAAGCAGTCATTCTGGTCACTTTGCCGTTAGGGTCAATTCGCATATTACCCTTTTATTATATAGGATAATCCTTGGTTCCCTGATGCTGGAACATTAGACCTTGATCTCTGGGAAAAAGTAGGTAGGAATTTAAAGAGAAATCAGGCCCAGGTAAAACTAGTGCCTTAGTCATCTTTAACTATGTGGGTTCTAGTTTGAGCTGCACTATGTCCACTTCATATTGAGGATCAAAAGCCTACAGAACACTAGAAGGATTTACCATTGCCCCCTCCTCCTGAAGTAAACTCTGTAAAGCCTGTAATACCTCTGGTGGGGGAAGGCTCATCAACTAGATCCTCGGTTATGGGATCATGTGTCAGGCAAGCTATGTTAGAAGGAGAGCTTTTGGCTTGCCCAGTTATCCAAGACAAGCAAGGTAATTGGATATATGATCTGCTTTCCTTTAATACCTTTAAAGAAATAAGGAAAAGTGTTAGAGAAAATAGGGTTAACAGTCCATTTACAAAAGGACTCCTTAATGCCTTGTCTGAAAATTACCATATGACGCCTTGGGACTGTCAGATTTTGGCTAAAACGACTTTAGACGCCAATCAATATTTATTATGGAGAGCAGAATATGATGAGCTCTGTGAACAGCAGGTTAATCAAAAACAATCTAGTGGGTGCTGGTCATATTACGGCCCCAATGTTGCAGGGGCAGAGACCATATGTTAATGTACAACAGCAATTGAATCTGCACCCTCAAGTATTTACCCAAGTCTCTCTTTGTGCACAAGAGGCCTGGGAGCGTATTCCAGAAGGCGGAATTCAGCAAGGCTCATTTGTTAGTGTACACCAGGGACCCCAGAAATCTTATGTTCACTCTCTAAATCGCCTTACCCAATCCATCAGTTATAGTCAGGCTGCAGATATTCTCTTGTTGCAACTGGCATATGAGAACGCCAATGTTGATTGTCAAAAGGCTATGTGGGCTCTAGTTTGAGCTGCACTATGCCCACTTTTCCATCAAGGGAAAGGCCACCACGGGGGGAATTTATCAGGGCTTGTCAGCTAGTAGGAACGGAAACCCACTGGACTCAAAATGTTGGCCAGGGCTCTCCAGGCAGGGAATAAGGGCAACAGATTCCAAATGCTATCAATGTGGGAAAATGGGATTGCAAGGCTGAAATAGCAACCTTCTGTTCTGAGAATTCTCAGCCCTTATCTATTTGTCCCCGTTTCCATAAGGGGCATCATTAGGCCAACCAATGCAAATCAAAATTTGACAAACATGGCAATTCTTTACCATCACTTCGGGAACACGCCCAGCGAAGCCAGTCCAGGCCCTGCAACAAACCGGGGCACAGTTGGTCTTCCTAGGGCAGATGGGAAATCCACTGTCTACTCCCTCTGAGCAGCTACCAATGGGAGCGCAGGATTGGACTTTCTCCAACAGAATTGATTCTAAAGGAAGTGGGCCACTGCCACTGGGCATGGTAGGCATTATTCTTGGGTGCTCCAGCCTTAACTCAAAAGGAGTCACTATAATACTGGGAGTTGTTGATAGTGATTACCAGGGAGAAATTCAGGTGCTCATGACATGCAAAGGGTTGCATATTTTCCCCGAGCAAACTAATATGGCGCAACTGCTGTTACTACCATATTGGGTTCTGAACATTCTAGGGAAGGAGAGAAATTTAAGGGGGTTTGTTGGGGTCCAGCCCCAGCAGGTCCAGGGGTTCCCAAAGGTGTGGACAGATTCGGCGAAGAAGGAATGACACGGAGACAGCGTTCAGTTGATCAGCAGCCTAGCCGGGTTCTCTAGCCAGGTTCTAGCCAGGTTCTCCAGCCAGGTTCTGTCTTTATTCTCCTGTTACATATGTATTTATGCCAGTTGATTTTAATCTTATCCATTCTATTCCAAAGGTTAGGGCGTTTGTTATCTCCATTCCAAAGGTCACTACTCTATTGTTCTGTTAAGCTACAAGGAAGTAACTGAAGGAGATTATCCTAAGTAAAGATTATGTAGCTTAATCGTGATTGTTCATAGTTAAAGTGATTAATTACCCGCCTGGCACTTAGTTAAGGGGTTTTATTCACTTCCTTAGTCCTGTTAATCCCTAACTCCAGGGAAAAATCTCCACCTGGGGAAACAACCTTTCTCGGAGAGGTGACCTTGGTTAAAACACATAACACTAAGAAGGGGAGCAAACATATTAAGAACAGTATGCCATATACGCCAGGTCCCTTGAAACATGTGCTGTGCAGATGTTTCTTCCCTGCAGCGACTGTGTCAAGCAGCAAGGATGGACCAGCTTCTGGCAGGGGTTTGGAAGTACTGGAGAGCAAGTTTATTGGAATAAGTTAGTTACCAGGGAACGGCCTCTCCTCACTATAGAAATCCAAGAGAAAAGATTCACCAGATTAATAGATACTAGGGCCAACTGCACTATACTTAGTCATCTCGATTGGCCCTTGTCATGGCCCACGGTAAAGCAAGATCAGAGGAAGTGGGAATAGGAGAAGTTTCCCAGACATTACAAAATTCTCAGCGCATATGCTATAAAGGTCCAGATGGGCAAATTGGCTACATACAGCCCCTAATCTCATAGATTCCAGTTAATTTGTGGGGATGTGACCTCCTTTCGCAGTGGGGGTTAACTTTACAGATGCCTTTTTAGGAGTGGCCACTATTGTTATACCGCCCCAATCCTTGACTTGGTTAAGCCAGACCCCTATTTGGGTAGAGCAGTAACCTTGAAGGAAGAAAAATTACAACAAGCCCATCTATTAGTGAAAGAACAATTGGGTTTAGGGAACATTGAGCCTTCCAACAGCCCCTGGAATTCTCGTATTTTCGTAATCCCCCCAAAATATAACAAATGGCAGCTCTTACACAATTTAAGGGCCATTAATGCCAATATTCAACCCATGGGTACTCTCCAACCTGGACTCCATTTCCAGCCATGATCCCACAAGACTGGCCCATTATTATCATAGGTTTAAAGGATTGCTTCTATACCATTCCTTTAGCTACCCAAGATGGGAAGAAATTTGCATTTACTTTCCCTTTGATTAACAATGAGGAGCCTTCCCAGAGATATCACTGGAAAGTCCTCCCGCAGGGAATGCTGAACAGCCCAACTCTGTGCTGGTACCATGTACATCAGGCACTCATGCCAACCAGGCGACATTTTCCTGCTGGAAAAATTATTCACTCCTCACAGCCCCTGATAAGGACCTGGTATGTACTCTTCGGTGCAAAAGGAAACTGCCTTGAGAGGCCTTTTAATAGCCCCTGAGAAGGTACAGATGACAAAACCATGGAAATATCTAGGATACATGTAACTGAAAGAACCATCAGATCCCCAAAGTTTACCTTTGACAACAGGGGACAAAAAATCCTAAATGACTTTCAAAAATTACTATGAGATATAAACTGGATGCTACCAGCACTGGATATTCCCACAGCGAATCTACAAAACGTGTTTAACATCCTAAAAGGGGATCCAGCCTTAAATTCCTTGAGACAGCCATCTGCAGAAGGGAAAAACGAACTCCACTTGGTCGAGGATGTGTTCAATATGCGATATTTGAACTAAATCTCTCCCCAGAATTCTCTTCAACTAATTTTATGTCCCACCAGTCACTCACCTACAGGACTTATAGGGCAACTGATGCCTGACTTGAGGTTTATTGAATGGTTGTTTTGCTCTCATACTCCCTCCAAAACCTTATCACCTTATCTAGCATTGATTTGCTTTCTAATTCTGGATGGGAGGCAGCACTGTACAAAACTTGCAGGACATGATCCGGATATTATTTGCCTTCCATTAACTAAAACTCAATTTGAGAAGGCACTAAAGACCTCCATTGATTTGCAAATTGCTCTAGCTGATTTCCTAGCACAAGTGGAGCATTCTCTCCCCACAGATAAGACATTACATTTTTTTTTTTTGTCTCACACTAAGTTAATATACCCCACTAAGATTGTACATATCCGTATATCAGGAGCATTTACTGTGTTCACAGATACAGCTCAGGAAAAACTGGTAAAGCAGCCATCCATTGGCCACCTAATGATGCCATTAAATGGGAGGGTTTTACCTTGAATCAACGAGCAGAAATTGGATTGCTGATCCTAACACAAGAAACATTTCCCTTGCAACCCTGAACATTGTTAGTGATTCTGCTTATTCTGTTTATATCTTCCAAAACTTAGAAACTTCACTCATCAAGCCTACATTAGATACAGTTCCTTCGCCTCCAAGCCCTACTAGATGGTCAGTTACATCCTCTTTATATCTCATACCAGGTCCCACAGTTCCCTTTCTGGACCGCCACTGATTAAGTAGACCACTTAGTAATGGCTGCTGCTTTACTAGAAGCCCATCAAGCTGATGAACTATTCCCCCCAAATTGGAGGCAACTACATAAAGAATTTCAACTGACCCAGAGAGTAGCTAAACAAATTATTTTACAATGTCCTGATTGTCAAATGACAGGTACCTCACCACCCTCCATGGCAGTTAATCTCAGAGGCCTGTGGGCCAACGACCTCTGGCAAATGGATGTCACTCATATGCCTCTTTTGGGAGACTCCGGTATGTACACATAACTACTAGTATAGACACTTTTTCTGGTATGATCAGTACCCATGCTCTTCTTGGCGAATCCACACATTATGTGATTAAACATCTGCTACTTATATTTGCCTTTTTAGGAATTCCAACCAAGATAAAAAACTGATAATGGGCCTGCTTATAGCAGCCATGTCTTCACCACCTTTTACAGAACTTGGTCCATCCAGCATTCTATGGGAATCCCTTACAATCCACAAGGGCAGGCCATTATTGACTGTGCCCATGCTACCCTGAAGGGGATGCTACTAAAACAAAAAAAGGGGGAACATGGGACTCAAGGACCCTGCTATCATACTTTTTAAAGCACTCTTTATCCTTAATTTTTTGAATTTGAATGATCATTTTCAATCCTCCATACCCCACCTCAGAAACCACAAGTATTGTGGCGAGATGTGGACACTAATAACTGGATGGGACCCAATGAATTAACATGGGGGAGAGGATACACCTGTGTTTCTACTCCCAGAGGGCCACTGTGGGTTCAAGCTCACTAGATTAATCCCTGCCGTGGCATAACACAGGACTGATTCTCTTCCAGAAATGAAGAATCAGAGCCTGGGGATTCTGCAGCACCAAACGTTGCACCTTCCCCAGACCCAGATGGCTCCTGAAATAACCTGGGGAATAATGATGAAGCTGATGGCAGAGGTAGAGCAATTATTGGAGCGTACTCATACTCCACACATTCCGGATAACTAACCATTGCTCTTTTTGTTTTTCTTGTAGTCTGTAAAATCAGAACTGGAGCAATAAATGCGCTTCACAGGCCCTAACATTCACATGAGACAAGTTCACCACAGCCCTCTGTCTTCTATACCTGGCACAACAAAAAAGGGGGAGATGTGGGGAAGCATGAGACTTGGTTGGAAAGCTTGCTAGGAGGCTATTCCTAGAAAAGAGAAACGTGTGGAAGGACGCCTGCCCTTTTTATCAGAATTCCGAGTTAGGGGAGACTTAGCGGAATGTCGAAGGCGGCACCTCTAATTATTCCTTGATCTTTCCAAACAAGTCTATGAATGTGCAGAACCCCTGGTGTTTACTGGAATCCATATACTTAATCCCTGGATGGCCTTGCCTAGAGGACAATGTAAACACCCCAAGATTATTCACCCTACTGATTGTATCTAAAAATAAAAAAACTTTATCTCAAACTGTAATAAAAGCCTAGTGAGGCAGACAATTGGGGCTGTCTGGTCCATTTGGCCAGGCAGTCCCTTAGCCCTCTCTTTCACACTGAAACTGTGTTGGAGTAGTCTGTTTTTCCGCTGTTCGGGAGTTGCTGGTCATACCTGGCAACTGCATAAAACACATTTTTTCCGCTGTTCAGGGGTTGCTGGTCATACCTGGCAACTGCATAAAACACATTTCTACACATAGACTGCATATAAATTGAAGGCACCAAAGACAACTGTTTTTGTTTTTTGGGTTTGTTTGGGGTTTTTTTTGTAACTTCTAAACAGCATTTCAGATCTACATATGTAAAAGATATCTTAATTGATTTTCAAGAAAACTATAAAGTTTTTATAAAGAGAAAGAATAATAGCATCAGAGTTTTGCAAAAACATACAATTCAGAATGAATGTAAAGTTATGTTAAATTAAATGATCAAGCAAGTAGGTGATATTATAAAGATATTCTTAGAAGTGCAAGAATATATATTTTTTTACTTTTAAAAGAACTATTTAATGAAATAAATTTAGTAATTTAAGAAAAAAGACAAGTGAACTAGGACTACATATATCATTTTGAAGAATGTAGTAAAGTACTAGAATGCTAAAGAAGAAAACTCCAGGAGATATGTTTACAGAAAATG
>NW_005371693.1:2979985-2989747 GCF_000412655.1 Myotis brandtii
TGGGAGGATTATTCAATTAAATATCATGTAAGTTAGAGCATTTTGAGTAAAACTAAACAAATTTGAGGAAAACCATTATTGAATTTGAGAAACTGACTTTAAAATTTATATGGAAGAACAAACATGAGCAAGAAATACAACTTTGAATGGGAGGAGACATTAAGAAATATTTTAGCACAGAAATAGAAAAAAAATGACTACTGAAATAGAATAGAGAGCTCAAAAATAGATCCAAATACAAATGAAAGCACAGGGAAGTAATGGCTAATTTAATAAATGGGACTTCAGCAATCAATTTCCATTAAGGGAAGGAGATGGAATCTTATAAATTTTTCTAATGGATAAAAAATTGAAATATATCAAAAATAAAATTTTAAAACCTTTTGGATAAACTATATGTGAGCATATTTATTATGTTGGAGTAGGAAATAATTTTTTAAACAGAAGCAAAAAAGACCACAAGATAAATAAATTATACACTTGACATTAAAATAAAAAATATCTATTAAATAAATAAAACTTTTAAAAAATCCACATAAAAGTATGTGCTATAGATACTAACCATCTAGTATATATAATAATTAGTATTAGTATCTATAATATATGAAAATATAAAAATAATATATATACTTCTAATATAACATATTATACTAGAATGGCTCTTTGTAGGCAAGTATTCTGAACACTAAAGTATAAGAATGTGATATTAATTTTGGTCTGGTGGTGGAAAAAATAAGAATAGGTCACTTAAAGGATTCAAGCATTCAAAAGCAGATGTTATAGGCCTGGGATAACGTTATTTTGTTTAGAAATAATGTATCTGAGTGTCTCTTTAAGGAAAGAAAAACTATGTATAACTATATAAGTTATAAGATGATATATCTGACCATTATTACTATTGTTTTGTTTTCTTGTTTTTTGTTTGTTTATTTGTTTATCAAAGATTGACTTTTATTAATAGAAAACTAAAGGTATAACCAAATTACTACCCCCATAAGGATCCTAAATGTGAAAAGGGAATGTCCATTAGAATAAATGACAAGAAGCATGCATTAAAAATTAGGCCATCTGGATTTTTATCTCTTCTCTGGTTGTATATGATATTGGAAGATGATATGGCTAATATTAAAATAGCATGTTAGTTCATCTTTCGAAAATATTCAGAAGACTTCTTAAAAATTGAATCTGGCCTATACTTTGAGAATAGATTGCATGCAGCAAAGTACGAGTTAAATAGGGAAATAAAAACAGCAGGCTGTGGTGAAAATCCAGTTAGAGATGATACTACTGAGTCCAGGGTGAGGGCAGTAAGATAGTAAACAAATAAACAAACAAACAAACAACTAAAAACCACAACAGAATCTAGAGGTGTTATAGACAAAGAATTTTGTTGGATTGAGTATTTATGTGAGAGAAAAACAGGAGTTAAAGATGGTTCCAAAAATTTTGGCCTAAGCAACTGGAAGGATTGTATTATCATTAATACTGTGGCACCCAAGAGCAAGTCTTGCTGACCCAATATAATTGTCTCATTTAGAATCTCAGCTCTGCCACTCACTATGCAATTTATGCAATTTACTTAACATTTTTTGTGCCTCCTTTCCCTTATTGGTCAAAAAGAATTAGTAATATTGCCTCATAAAGTTGTTGAATCAATAAGTTATAAAATACATGTAAGGTATTTAGAATGGAGAATGGTACATAATAAGCACTCAATAAATGATATTTTCTATTATTCTCCTAAATCCAGCCTGAGAACAAAGACACTGGCTAATATCCCTATGTAGACAGAGAAGTGGTTCTATGGTCAGATAGGAAGTTCTGATGTCACTGTTCACAGGCTAAAGATTACTACACTTGAGTAAAATGAAGCTACTGAATGTACTCACTGCTGAATCAAATTGTATGTTTACTAAACCAACCTAGTAATCAGCTGCCATGAAATTTGCCTCCAAAGGACTGTGACTAAAAGACATTGAAATCGATGGTTTAGTGGCAGAGTTTAGTCTCAATGTATCTGACAAAATAACTTCTGAGTTTCCATTCTTGTGTCTAAAAAGAAAATAGGTTAGAATGTTGATGGTGCACTCCAGTCTGATAAACCAGATTTATTTTTATGCCTTCACCACTTACACAATGTATGACTTTCAGTTCCCCTTTATTTTGGAAAGGAGATAACAGTGTTCACAATCTCATGGGATTATTTAGGGTATTAAGTAAAGTAGTGCAAATCATAGCATAATGTTAAGGGTATAGTAATTGTTCAGTAAATGTTAACTATTATAATAATGATGATGGTAAGAATTCTGATGATAAATGGAATCAAGGTACATAGTCATTCATAAATTAGTAATAAAAATTACATTGAAATCATTTTCTACAACATTCACTGCTTATGTTCTAGTAGCTATTTAAAGTCCATTAAATAAAGCAAATGATCCATGAGTGTTTAATAATGGAATCAGATACTATAACCGTTATATAGATAAAATGTTTTAGATTTTAATATGATCCCTAAGTAACATACCTCCAGTTACTTATCCCATTATCTCACTATGAATAATAACATATTCAGTTTATGTATATGTCAGCATCCTTTAGTACTCTTTAATCTCAATAAAGGTCACTACATAATACTAAAGGGATCGATCCAACAAAAGGATATAACACTGGTAAACATATATGCACCCAATATAGGAGCACCTAAATATATAAAGAACAACAACAACAAAAAAAATCAAACAAACAAAAAACTTTTAGAGGAGTAGTTAGGAGAGATTGACAGCCATACAGTCATAATAGGAGATTTTAACACCTCATTGACCTCACTGGACAGATCTTCAAGACAAAAAATTAACAAGAAAATAGTGACTCTAAATGACAGACTGGATCAGATAGATTTAATTGACATTTATAGAATATTTCACTACAAAGCTGCAGAATATACATTCTTAAATGCATATGGGTCATTCTCAAAAATAGACCACATGTCAGGACACAAATAAGTCTCTACAAGTTCAAGAAGATGGAAACATATCAAGCATCTTCTCAGACCACAGTGGAATGAAATTAAAAATCAACTACAGTAAAAACACTCAAAAACATTCAAACATATTGAAGCTGTATAGCATATTATTAAGCAACTAGAGGCCTAGTGCACAAAAATTTATGCACTCAGGAGGGTCCCTCAGCCCGGCCTGTGTCCTCTAGCAGTCTGGCACCCCTCGGGGGATGTCCACCTGCTGGCTTAGGCCCGCTCCCCGGGGGATTGGGCCTAAGCTGGCAGTCAGACATCCCTCTGGCAGCCCAAGAGCCCTCGGGGGATGTCCACTTGCCAGCAGGGAGCAGGCCTAAGCTGTAGTCGGACATCCTTAGCACTGCTGAGGAGGCGGGAGAGGCTCCTGCCATCACCACTGTACTGGCAGCCATTAGCCTGGCTTATGGCTGAGCAGAGCTCCCCCTGTGGGATTGCACTGAATACCAGCAGGCAGCTCCTGCATTGAGCATCTAACCCTGGTGGTCAGTGTGTGTCATAGTGACCAGTCATTCCCAGTCCTTCTGCTGTTAGGGTCAATTTGTATATTAACCTTTTGTTATATAAGATAGAGGCCTAGTGCACAGATGGGGGCCAGATGGTTTGCCCTGAAGGGTGTCCTGAATCAGGGTGGGGGTTTTGCTGGGCTGCCTGGACAGCCTGGGTGAGGGGCTAATGGCTGTTTGCAAGCTGGCCAAGCCTCCAAGCGGGGACCCTCACCCCATGGGGGTGTGGCCAGCCTAGGTGAGGGGCTGAGGGCCATTTTCAGGCTGGGCACACCCCTTCAGAGTGGGGGTCCCCACTGGGGTTCCTGGCCAGCCTGGGTGAGGTGCTGATGGCTGTTTTCAGGCTGGCCATGGCTGCAGGCTGGAAGCAGGTATCTGGGATTTATTTATCTTCTATAATTGAAACTTTGTAGCCTTGAGCAGAGCTCAGGGCCAGCAGGGCAGGCGGAAAGCTTGGCTTCCTCCATTGCTGGGGGCAACTCAAGCCTCCTGCTTGCTCCAGCTCCGTGGCTGCCACCATCTTAGTTGGGTTAATTTGCATATTTGCTCCTGATTGGCTGGTGGGCATGGCTTGTGTGCATAGCTTGTGGGTGTAGCGGAGGTACCATCAATTTGAATGTTTCTCTTTTATTATATTAAACTAGAGGCTCCGTGCACAAATTCATGCATCAGTGGGGTCCCTTGGCCTGACCTGCGGGATCAGGCCGAAACCAGCTTTCTGATATCCCCCAAGGGCTCCCAGATTGTAATAGGGTGCAGGCCAGGCCTAGGACCCCACTGGTGCATGATCAGGGCCGGAGAGTGATATGGGAGGTTGGCCAGCAAAGGAGGGACCACGGGAAGGTTTCAGGGCATGTCCAGCCCATATTGCTCAGTTCCAATTGTCTGGACCCCAGGAGCAAGCTAACTTACTGGTCAGAGCATCTGCCCCTGGTGGTCAGTGCACATCATACCAACTGGTTGAGCAGCCTTAGCATATCATTAGCATGTTAAGCTTTGTTTATTTTAATGGCGAACCAGACAACTGGACACTTAGCATATTAGGCTTTTATTATATAGGACTAGAGGCCCAGTGCATGAAATTCATGCATTCAGGGTCCCTAGGCCGGACTGGCGATTAGGGCCGATTTGTGGGGCAACTGGCAGGGTAATCAGGGAGCCCCAACTGGCACCTGCCTTGGCCATTCTGGCACTGCCCACTAGCCAGCCCCACTCCCTACCACCACAGCTAGTCACCTCCCTCTGTGGAGCGACTGGTGGGGTGATCGGGGGGGCCGCCCGCTGGCACCCACCTTGGCCAGCCTGGGGCCTGTGGGCTGGGAGCAGCTCCTGCATTGAGTGTCTGGACCCTGGTGGTCAGTGTGCATCCTAGTGACTGGTCCTTCTGCTGGTTGTTCTGCCTTTCGTTGATTTGCATATTATGCTTTTATTATGTAGAATAAATGAGTTACCAATGAGATCAAGAAAGAAATCAAGCCCTAACCAGTTTGGCTCAGTGGATAGAGTGTTAGGGCCAATTTGTGGGGCAACTGGTGGGGTAATCAGGGAGCCTCAACTGGCACCTGCCTTGGACATTCTGGCACTGCCCACTCGCCAGCCCCACTCCCTACCACCACAGCTAGTCACCTCCCTCTGCGGAGCAACTGGCGGGGTGATCGGGGGGCCCCCCCGCTGGCACCCACCTTGGCCAGCCTGGGGCCTGTGATATATTTTAAAAAAAGAAAGAAATCAAAACCTTCCTGGAAACAAATGAAAATGAACACATAACAACCCAAAATCTATGAACACAACAAAAGCAGTCCTGAGAGGGAAGTTCATAGCACTGCAGGCCTACTTCTTCAAAAAACAAAAATTAATAATAAACTATTTATACCTGCAACTTAAACAATTAGAAAGAGAAAAACAAGAAAAGCCCAGAGCAAGTAGAAGAAAGAAAATAATAAAGATTAGAGCAGAAATATATAACATAGAGGCTAAAAAAACAGTACAAAAAATTAATGAAACCAAATGTTGGTTCTTTGAAAAAAAACAATATTGGAGAGCCATTAAATGCCAGACTCATCAAGAAACAAAAAGAGAGGACTCAAATAACTAAAATATGCAACAAAAGCAGTGAAGAAACTACTAACAGCACAGAAATAAAAAGGATTGTATGAAAATACTATGAACAACTATTTGCCAACAAGCTGGACAATATGGATGAAATGGGCAACTTCCTAGTAAAATACAATCTTCTGAAACAGAATCAGGAAGAACCAGGAAACCTAAATAAGCCAATATCAACTGAGGAAATAGAAGCAGTAATCAAAAACTCCCAGCAAGCAAAAGCCCTGGTTCATATGGCTTCACAGGGGAGTTTTACCAAACCTTCAAAGAACAACTAACAACTATTCTCCTCAAACTATTCCAAAAAATCCAAGAGGAAAGAACACTTCCAAACTCTTCTCATGAGGCCAGCATTATCCTAATTCCAAAATCAGATAAAGACACTACAAGAAAGAGAATTACAGGCCAATATCACTGATGAACAAAAATGCTAAAATCCTCAACAAAATATTAACAAATTGGATCCAGCAATATATTAAAAAAAGATCAGACACTGTGACCAAGTGGGATTTATTTCAGGGATGCAAGGCTAGTACAATATTTGCAAATCAATAAATGTGATACATCACATAAACAAATTGAAAGACAAAAATTACATTAACATTTCAATAGATGCAGAAAAAGCATTAGACAAAATCCAACACCCATCCTATATAATAAAGAGGTAATATGCAAATTGACCATCACACCCTTGCACAAGATGGTCGCCTCCATGTGGTCACAAGATGGCCACCACAAGATAGCCAGCAGGGGAGGGCAGTTAGGGGTGACCAGGCCAGTAAGGGAGGGCTGTTGGGGATGACCAGGCCTGCAGGGAAGTGAGAACAGTTGGGGGTCCAAGCCTGCAGGTGAGGGCAGTTAGGGGTGACCAGGCCTGCAGGGGAGGGCAGTTGGGAGCAATTAGGCCAGCAGGGAAGCAGTTAGGCATTGATCAGGCTGGCAGGCAGGAGTGGTTAGGGGAAATCAGGCAGGCAGAAGGTGGGCAGTTGGGAGGCACCACTCCCGGATTTTGAGAGGGATGTCTGACTTCCAGTTTGGGATCGGGCCTAAACTGGCAGTCGAACATCCCCCAAGGGGTCCGAGATTGGAGAGGGTGCAGGCTGGGCTGAGGAACACCCCCCCCCTTGTGCACAAATTTCGTGCATCGGGCCTCTAGTTTTTTATAAAAACTCTCATCAAAGTGGGATTAGAGAGATTATATCTCAATATAATAAAGGCCAGATATGATAAACCTACAACCAACATCATACTCAATGGGAAAAACTGAAACTATTTCCCCTAAGAACAAAGATAAGACAGGGATGTCTGCTTTTACCACTCTTATTCAACACAGTACTGAAAGTCCTAGCCACAGGTATCAGACAAGAAGAAATAAAAGGCATCCAAATTGCAAGAAGGAAGTAAAACTTTCATTATTTGAGGATGACATGGTATTTTACATAGAAAACCCTAAAGACTCCACCAAAAAATGACTAAACTTAATAAATGAATTCCACAATGTAGTGAGATATAAAATTAACACCCCAAAATCCATGGCATTTTTACACACCAATAATGAACTCACAGAAAGAGAAACTAAACAAACAATTCCAATTACTATTGCAAAAAAAAAAGTAAATTACTTAGGAATAAAGTTAGCCAAGGAGGTAAAAGACTTGTACTCGGAAAAAAACAGAATGTTAAAAAAAGAAATAGAGGAAGGTATAAATAAATGAAAAAATACACTGTGTTCATGGATTTGTAGAATCAACATCATTAAAATATTCATACTACCCAAAGCAATTTACAGATTTAATGTAATCCATATTAAAATACCAATCTCATATTTCACAGACCTAGACCAAATACTCCAAAAATTTACATGGAACAAAAAAAATACCCCAAATAACCACAGCAAACTTGAGAAAGAAGAATAAAGTTGGAGTGATCAGAAAATCAGATATCAAGTTATACTACAAAGCCACTGTAAACAAAACAAAGACAGGCATATAGAGCTATGGAACAGAATAGAGACCCAGAAATCAACACAAGTTATTATACTCAATTAATATGTGACAAAGGAGGGAAAAGCATACAATGGAATAAAGACAGTCTCTTTAATTAATGGTGTTGAAAAAAATTGCACAGGTACATGCAAAAAAATGAAACTAGTCCACCAATTTACACCTTATACAAGAATAAACTCAAAATGGATAAAATACTTAAATGTAAGTCATGAAACCATAAAAATCCTAGAAGAAACAAAAGCTCAGACATCTCTCATAGCAATATGTTTATGGATACATCTCCTAGGAGGGCAAAGGGAACTAAGGAGAAAATAAACAAATGGGAGTACATCAAAATAAAAAGCTCTGCACAGCAAAGGAAACCATCAACAAAACAACAAGGGAACCCACTGTATGGGAGAACATATTTGGCAGTCATACATCTGATAAAGGTTTAATATCAAAATATATAAGTAATTCATACAACTTAACAAAAGAAAGGCAATCCAATTTTAAAAAGGGCAAAGGACCTAAATAGACATTTCTCCAGAGTGAACATACAGATGGCCAAGAGACATGAAAAAATGCTCAGTCACTGATCATCAGAGAGATGCAAATTAAAAGGATAATGAGATATCACCTCATACATGTCAGAATGGCTACCATCAACAAATTAACTAATGACAAGTGCTGGTGAGGATGTGGAGAAAAGGGGACCTTCATACATCGCTGGTGGAAATGCAGATGGTAAAGCCTTTGTGGAAAACAGTATGGAGTTTCCTTAAAAAAATAAAGATGGAACTGCCATTTGACTCAGTGATCCCACTTCCAGGAATATATCCTAAGAAATCAGAAACACCAATCAGAAAAAATGGATGCACCCCTATGTTCATAGAAGTGCAATATACAATAGCTAAGATCTGGAAACAGTCCAAGTGCCCATCAGAAGAGGAGAGTATAAAAAAGCTCTGGTACATTTACACAATGGAATACTATGCAGCAGTAAAAACTAAGGATCTCTGACCCTTTGAGACAGCATGGAGGAACCTGGAGAGTATTATGCTAAAGGGGGAAAGAAAAAAAAAACAGAGACAGACAAGTATCACATGATCTCATTCATATGTGGAGTATAATGAACAAAATAAACTGATGAAAAAAATATATCCAGAGACCAAGAAGCATAGGACAGACTGTGGAATCTCAGAGGGAAGGCAGGGGAGGCTGGGTGGGAACTGATTGACCAGAGAACTTGTATGTATAACCCATAGACACAGACAATAGGGCGGTGAAGGCCTGGAGCTGGGGGAGGGTCTAGGGAGGGGAGGGAAATAGGGAAAAAAAGGAACATATGTAATACTTTAACAATAAAGATTTAAAACAAACAGGAAACCAAGATGGCAGCATAGGTAAACACCGGAGATTGCTGCCTCGCACAACCACTTCAAAAATACAACTAAAAGAGGGAACGGACATCATCCAGAACCACAGGAAGGCTGGCTGAGTGGAAATTCTACAACTAGAAGGAAAGAGAAAAGCATACCGAGACTCAGAGGAGGTGCAGGCGGAGCGGGCTGGCGGCTGAGGGTGCGGTTGTCTTTTTCAATCAGGAGGGAGTCTCAGGCTCTGAGCTCCAGTTCCGGACAAGTCTCTGGGGACCCAGACCCATATGGGAGAAGCGGGACTGTCTGGCATTGGTCGGAACTCGAGGGCAGCTTTCTCTCGAAGGTACTTGCAGCAATTGCTGGGACACTGAGAAGTGGGGCCTCTGAAGGCAGGACTGAGAGCAGCCATAACTGCTCGCTCCGCCCACCCTGTTGATCCCCTGGGACCTGCCCCGCCCAAGCCTTGCACGGAGGCGTTTGCTGGATAGCCTCAGGCAGAGGCTAGATTAGCACCTCCCTAGAGATCCAAGACAGAAGTTCTCCCACTGCAGACACAGATGATTCTCACAGCCAATTGGCCTGGAAGTCAATCCCCAGTGTTACCTACAACAATCAAGGCTTAACTACAACAAGACTGTGCACAAAGACCACAAGGGGGTGCACCACTGGGCCCTAGAGGATACTTAGCACAGAAAACAACTTTATCAACACAGGGAAGCATAAAAAATGCGGAGACAAAGAAACAGGAC
>NW_005371693.1:2992194-2993757 GCF_000412655.1 Myotis brandtii
AATAAATCTTTATTGTTGAAAGTATTACATAAATCCTCTTTTTTCTCCCATTGCCCTCTGCCACCATCCTTCCCCCACCCCCAGCCTTCAGTACCTGTTGCCTGTGTCCTTGGGTTATGCATATATCCATAGGAGTTCATTGGTTTATCTCTTCCCTACCCCTCCCCTCTACCCTTCCCTGCCTTCCCTCTGAAGTTTGATGTTTCTGTGATTCTGGGTCTATTTTTATTCATCAGTTTATGTTGGTTATTAGATTCCCCATATGAGTGAGATCATGTGATACTTATCTTTCTCTGACTGGCTTATTTCGCTTAGCATAATGCTCTCTAGGTCCATCCATGCTGTTGCAAATGGTAAGAGTTCTTTCTTTTTTACAGCTGCAGAGTTTCCTCAAAAAACTAAAAATGGAACTGCCATTTGACCCAGTGATCCCACTTTGAGGAATATATCCCAAGAAATCAGAAACACCCATCAGAAAGAATATATGCACCCCTATGTTCATAGCAGCACAATTTACAATAGCTAAGATTTGGAAGCAGCCTAAGTGCCCAGTAGCAGCTGAGTGGATTAAAAAACTGACACATCTACACAATGGAATACTATGCTGCTGTACAAAAAGAAAGAACTTTTTCTTCTCTTAAGGTTAAAGTCAGTGTTTTAATTACTTTGTGGTAAGAAGAGGTGTTCAGTGTCCACCAATATTTTGGTCATCTCTTTTGTCTGGCAGGATTCTAAATTTTCCTTCTTTGCTGAGGTTGTGTGTGTTTAACTTCATCACAGGATTGATAAAGGGGGCTTTTTTTTTCTTTGCCCTTTTCTCCTCTAGTGTCCCCTTAAAACACTGACACTTGAATTCCACATAATTGCAAGGCCCATTCCTGTAATCAGGCTCTCATTTATAGCTATATTAACTGCCATTTAGAGTGGACTTTCTCTTTCTGGTAGTTTTAGAGTAATTTTAGAGCAAACACCAGCTCTCTTCCATTTTTCCTAAGGCTTTCCTTGGAAAGTTCCTGCTTACCACAACAGCTTGCAGGAAGTATGTGAGAAAATACTTTCGGAGGTTTGGTGATTCCCCCCCGCCCCCATTTTTTTTTTTTATTAACAGTTACTTTGAATCTTTTCCAGTCTGTATTTATCTATCTTTTTTTATGTGAGTGTTGTTTTCTTCTATGTGAAGGCACAGATTTAAGTGGCAACTGTTTTCTTTAGCTACCTAGAAGTCAGAAATATATTTTTAGTATGTATTTTATTTTATGTGTCTATAGACTTTCAAATTGCAATTTTTGGAAAGAGATTTTAAGTGTTGGCTTCAAGGTTCACAATATGCATCCTTTACTTAGAGTTTATTTGTAGTGAATGTGAATGTTTCACTTCACATTCTATACACAATACTGTCCATGTTTTATTTTACACTCTACACTTTTATGTTACGTTTAACATTTCCCACTTCCAACTGCACACCTCAACACAAATATAATAAACCACCTACACTATGTTTACTTTTCTCATTCCATCATTTTATTTTATTATATACTAGAGGCCCGGTGCACAAATTCATGC
>NW_005371694.1:0-3870 GCF_000412655.1 Myotis brandtii
TCAAACTCAAGCAAGGTAAAGGGGACTGAGAACTGATAATTGGGAATCACAAGCCATTAGCAACCATCATCTTTTATTTTTCTATTAGTGTTTTTACATGTATAGTTTTCTACTTCTCAGCTGCCTAGTTCTAAGAATTAATGCTTGTTTAATATCTAAATTCATAAATTTGTTTTTGAATTATCTTCTCCCCTGTTCTAAGAACAAGTTTCTTTTTCTTTCATCTTTGCCTGTACTGTGATCAGATTGATTTTATCTCCCTGCTTAGGGCTTGTGATGCTGTAATTAGCCAAAGAATATGGAGTAGAATGGCCATTTTTTTTTTTAAGAAAATAGATTAAAGCATGACAATGCACTAGGGTAGGGGTTGGCAAATTACGGCCCACAGTCAAATGATGGCCAATGCAGCCTGCCAGCTATCTTACAAATAGGTTTTACTGGATGAATACTATGTAGATTGTCCATGGCTGCTTTCATGCTATAATAGCAGAATTGAATACTTGAAAAAGAAACCACCTGACCTGCAAAGCCTAATATATTTACCATTTGACCGTTAACAGAAAAAGTTTCCAAGCCCCTATATTAAGCAAAGCCCATTTTTATCTTTCTCCAGGTACCAGTCTTAAAAATGAAAAATTTAACCCTACCCGACTTTGTATCCGAAAGTTCTTCCCAAAGAAGAAATGCTTTATCTTTGATCGCCCCACTCATCGGAAGAAGCTAGGCCAACTTGAGACAATGCATGATGATGAGCTGGACCCCGAATTCGTGCAACAAGCTGCTGACTTCTGTTCCTACATCTTTAGCAATTCCAAAGTCAAAACTCTTTCAGGAGGCATCCAAGTCAATGGACCCCGTAAGTCCACTTCCCGGTCATTACTCTCACTGTTAAGACTAAAGAAAGGTGGAATTGCATCCACCTAGTTTCAGCTTTGAAAAATGCAAATCTACTACTCTTAGAGGCCTGGTGCATGAAATTCGTGCACTCAAGGAGTTCCCTCAGGCCGGCCTGCGCCCTCTGGCAGTCCAGGAGGGAGAAGCTTCTGCTACCGCCCCACCGCTGCTGTGCTTGCCAGCCATGAGCCTGGCTTCTGACTGAGCAGCACTCCCCCTGTGGGAGCGCACTGACCACCAGAGGGCAACTCCTGCGTTGAGTGTCTGCTCTCTGGTGGTCAGTGCATGTCATAGCAATCGGTCTTTCCACGGTTCGGTCAAGATACATATTACCCTTTTATTATATAGGATTACTGTGGTACATTCTAGATGACACAACATTTCTAATAGATTTTATTAGTCAGATTTCATGGGTGAGAAAAGATAGAAAAGGACAAATAAAAAAGCTCTATTGCTTCAAATTGACCTAATACACTGGACCTGTACTATCCCATATAATAGGTACTAGAAAAGTGTAGTAGCTACATTTATCTAAAATTGAATGCAGATTAATTAAAATTAAATAAATTTAAAAATTCTGATTACATGTATAGTGGCTATAATATTGGATAGCGCATATAGCAGAAGACTATCATCACGGAGAGATCTCTTGGACAGTGTTCTGCTACAATAAATAAAATTAAGGACTCCTTTTTAAATTTATTTTGAGTTTTTTAATCCTTACCCCATAATATATTTTTCCATTAATTTTAGAGAGAGAGAGAAACATCAATGTGAGAGAGAAACATTAATCAGTTGCCTCCCGCATGTGCCCCAACTGGGGATCAAACCCACAACCTAGGTGTGTGCCCTCACCAGGAATCAAACCCACAACTTTTTGGTGCATGAGACAATGCTCCAACCAACTGAGCCACCTAGCCAGGGCAGAGGACTTCTTTTTAATTGTTTCACAAATATTGATTTTATAAATGCTTACCACAGACCATAACTGATGATAGAGACATAAATGAGAGGTACATTTCCTATCCTAATGGTGTTTAGGGATAAAGCACATGCACTCAATAAACCTCAATAAACACAGGTCTATGGTTGCCAGGGTTCTTGTCTTAGCATTAAGAAGGATTCATGCCCTAACCGGTTTGGCTCAGCGGATAGAGCGTTGGCCTGCGGACTGAAGGGTCCCAGGTTCGATTCCGGTCAAGGGCATGTACCTGGGTTGTGGGCACATCCCCAGTAGGGGGCGTGCAAGAGGCAGCTGAATCGATGTCTCTCTCTCATCAATGTTTCTAACTCTGTATTTCTCTCCCTCTCCCTTCCTCTCTGTAAAAAATCAATAAAATATATTTTTTTAAAAAAGGAATTCATGAAATCTGGAGAAGGCTGTGCATAGATTAAATAAGAGTCAAGAGACAAAATATAATTTTGAAAGGCATTTGGGGGTCAGAGGAGCCTAGTTTGAAGGAAACTAAGATCTCTTTGTCTCAGGACCCCATGCTTTTTATTAACACAAATTGTCCTGAGATGAGGCAGAGATATACACTTCAAAGGGTCAGGGTTTAGTATACAGAGGGATTGTCAGATTTGGGGGAATTAGCCTACAGCTGTTCTGGTGTTTGGCCAGTAGGAGGAAATAACATGTAGATTAAGGTGCCCTTAGCTGCCTGGCATCAAACAATCAATTTAATGTATCCTATTCAGGTTTGGGGAAATGCCATCAGCCAATCCCAGATTCAGCCCTGCTGTCATGCTGGAATTGGTTTCTGGCATATGGTATCTAGAACAGATGTTCTCATCCTTTGATATGTCCATATCACCCAAGGATCTTGGCAGAGGAGGATTTAATTCAGTTGATCTGGAGTAGAGGCTGAGAGTCTGCATTTCTAGCAAACTTCTGGGTGATGCTGAGGACATAGATGCTGTGAGCCAAATGAGTGTTGAGAGATATCATCATATTTATAGAGGATGGACTGTTTCCTCACCCCACCTACAACAAACATTATCTTTTATTCTCTATTTGTAGGACTGGAGACTCTGATCCTGACCTATGTCAATGCCATCAGCAGTAGGGACCTGCCCTGCATGGAGAATGCCATCATGGCCTTGGCCCAGATAGAGAACTCAGCTGCAGTGAAAAAGGCCATTGCTCACTATGACTGGCAGATGAGTGAGAAGGTTCAGCTGCCCACAGAAACCCTCCAAGAGCTCCTGGACCTGCACATGGCCAGTGAGAAAGAGGCCATTGAAGTCTTCATGAAGAATTCCTTCAAGGATGTAGACCATTTATTTCAAAAGGAATTAGCGGTAATTTTTTTCTTATGTTTATATGGATTAGGGTCTCAGAAAGCAAAGTACTATCCTACCTAATAATAGACATCATGGTAATTGACCATACCTTCGCTATGCCTCCCATTGGCTAATCAGCATGATATGCAAATTAACCACCAACAAAGATGGCGACTAATTTGCATACTGCAGGCAGGGTGGGACAGCGCAACTGCCAGCACAAGAGCCGCCATCCAGGCTCCCGTCTGCGACCCCAGAAGCCGCCAGCCTGCCGCCAGTGATCAGATCCGATCCCGGCCGCAGGCCAGCCCCAAAAGCCCCAGAAGCTGCCCAGAAGCCGGTGATCAGGGAGAGATGGGGGTCCCCTGCCCAGGCCTGACACCTCTGGCGGAGGCATCAGGCCTGGGCAAGGGGCCAATCTGGCAATCAGAGGGTGATAGAGGTCGACGCCTCTGGCCAAGGCATCAGGCCTAAGCAGGGGGCGGAGCCGGCAATCGGAGGGGTCTGGGGGTCCCCTGCCCAGGCCTGATGCCTTGGCCAGAGGCGTCAGGCCTGGGTGGGGGGCAGAGCCAGTGATGGGGGGGAGATGGGGGCCCCCTGCTCAGGCCTGAAGCCTGGGCCAGAGGCACCAGACCTGTGCGGGGGGTGGAGCCGGCAATCAGAGGGGTCTGGGGGTCCCCTGCCCAGGCCTGA
>NW_005371694.1:4866-15425 GCF_000412655.1 Myotis brandtii
CGCTCCCCAAGGGGAGCAGGGAGCGGGCCTAAGCCATCACTAGGACATCCCCTGAGGGCTCCCAGTATGTAAGAGGGGGCAGGCTGGGCTGAGGGACACCTCCCCCCCGCCCCCCAGCGCACAAATTTTGTGTACCAGGCCCGTAGTTAAAAAATAAAATGGGAGAACCTCTAAAATGTATGAAGAACATCTGAAGAGAATGAATCCCAACAGCCCCTCTATCACATATGATATCAGCCAGTTGTTTGATTTTATTGATGATCTGGTGGACCTCAGCTGTCTTGTTTACCGAGCTGATACCCAGACATACCAGCCTTATAACAAAGATTGGATTAAAAAGAAGATCTACGTGCTCCTTCGTCGACAGGCCCAACAGGCCGGGAAATAGTTGTGTTGGAAGCATTTGGGGGTTGGGGGTGGGCTTGGAACACAGGTGTGTACAGCTGTCTGTAGTGAAGTTTTGTATTATAGTAATCCTGTTTCCATTTTGGTACACTCTAGCCAGGATTGAATGTGTTAGATGATATGTGAGGATCTTGTTCAATCTGAACTCCCATCACCCCCCTTTTTTCTCTTTTTTTACTTAATGCTTTATAACATTCACTGTACTAACCCTTCTTCAAGTTGGAGTGGGGGGTAGTGACAGTTTAATTATGTGCTAAGATGAAGTCTTAGTGAAAAACAAATAAATGTTCTTTAGTTATAAAAAAATAAAATAAAATAAAATGAGTATTTATCACAAGAAAAGGAAATCTTAATAGATTGTAAAATGATAAAAACCACTATTTGTTATTATTATAATAACTAGAGGCCCAATGCATGAAGATTCATGCAAGAATGGGCTTTCCTTCCCCTGGCTGCTGGCACCGCCTTTGCTCGGGCCCAGAGCCACCTTTCTGCCTTCATTCTGGCCCAGGGCTGCCTTTCCACTTTCCCATGCTGCCCAGAGGCCCCGAGTGGCTGGGGCGGTGTGGAATGCCTGCGTCGTCACCATAGCAATGACGCAAGCATCCCACCCTGCCCCTGGCCACTTGTCGCCTGCATATGCAAATTAACCTACCATTTTTTGTTGGGTTAATTTGCATACTCACTCCTGATTGGCTGGTGGATATTGCAAAGGTACTGTCAATTGCATCTTTCTCTTTTATTAGTGTAGATAAGAACCAATTTTATTATAATTGACACAAAGTTTTGAACATTTTTTTCTTTTCATGCAGAAACTAATGCTCCTTCTCATAATTTAGATAATGCATGCAGGTAATAATCACAGCTTCTCATCAAGTTACATGCTTGTTGGTACTGGACAGATTTAATATTACAGCCAAAAGCAAAGAAAAATGTAGTCTTAGTTATCTTGAGCAGGCTTATATTGAGCCACATTTCTTCCATGTGCAATCGCTGGTCCAATTTAAAAAGCAGAAGTTTCTTTCTAAAGGTGTATTTGTAGGACTAGAGAACCTAGTCCTGACCTATGTCAATACCATCAGCAGTGGGGACTTGCCCTGCATGGAGAACGCAATCCTGGCCTCGGCCCAGATAGAGAACTCGGCCGCAGTGAAAAAGGCCATGGCCCACTATGACCCACAGATGGGTAGCATAAATGCTAACATAAAGCTAGCAATCTCTGTCATGAACTTCACCTCCAAGGAGAAAGGGTCTCCAATAGAAAGACAGGATCAGGAGGAAGGATGTGGTCCTGCTGAGGTGCCTGTAAGTTTTTACAGGATCACAGACTGGTTTTTGAGAAGCCTTTCCAAAAATGCCGAGGTCAAGCTAACATTTTCTCTGTACTCTTTCTACGTCCTATTTTCACATTAAAGGCCCAGTTAGCAATAAAGCGAAATGACTTTTATAAAGAGAATATTAAAGCATCATCGGATCGCTGCTCGGCTTTACTTAAGGATATCTTCCATTCTTTAGAAGAAGATATAAAGCAGGAGATTTTTTCTAAACCAGGAGGATATCGTCTCTTAATGCAGACTATACACGAGCTGAAGAAAAAGTATATCCAGGAACCCAGGAAGGGAATACAGGTAACCAGGATTTATCTGTCTCTCTGTTTCTCCCCTCAACCCCACACTTCCCTTCCTCCCGATCTCCCTCCACCTCCTTTCCTTGGATCTGCTCTCTCCACGATGGCTTCACTCCTCACCCCATATGGGACCTCAGCACCTACAGCTCCAAAAGTAGAGCCCTCAGTCAGAGAACAGAGACTCTCAATCTATATTTATATCAGTCACTTACAAAGGTTTCTGCTTCATAGGGTGCCAGGCTTGGCCAACCTGGAGCATGTGCCCACCCTGTGACAGGGGCCCCTTGACCAGCACAAGGACCAGGGCCAAGCAAACAATTCCTACAGGAAAAGATGGTGGGCAAACAGGAATAAGCGCTTCTTGCGATTTCCTATTACTAATGCCATTTTCTCTGGGTCCTAGAGTGAAGAAGTTCTTCACACATACCTGAGGTCCAAGGAGTCTGTGATTGATGCAATTCTACAGACAGACCAGAATCTCACAAAAAGGGAAAAGCTGATTGAAGGTGATGAGCAAGTCAAGAGACTAGATAGCTTCAACAGCTTTTAAAAGTTTAAATAATTTGGCTTGGAGAATCTGGGGTCCTTAAACAAGAGCCAGATGAGCAAAGATGCCTATTACTAGCCAAAGTCAGTCCCAGTGGGACATATGCAGTCAGCAGCAACAATGCCAGGTAATTTCACAAAGAAGAAAAAGCAAGGTGGTCACCCACATGAATTTGTCTTCTTCCTTTCCTCCTGGCAGTGCAACGTGTGAAAGCTGAATCTGCAGAGGCTGCAGCAAAAATGCTGGAGGAAATGCAGAAGAAGAATCAGCAGATGATGGAGGAGGAAAAAAAGAGTTATCAGGAATATGTGAAACAATTGGCTGAGAAGATGGAGCAGGAGAGGGCCGAGATAATGGCAGAGCAAGAGAAGGCTCTGTCTCTTAAACTTCAGGTATGTAATGGCATCACCTAGACCAGGGGTGGGCAAACTTTTTGACTCGAGGGCCACAATGGGTTCTTAAACTGGACCGGAGGGCCGGAACAAAAGCATGGATGGAGTGTTTGTGTGAACTAATATAAATTCAAAGTAAACATCATTACATAAAAGGGTACGGTCTTATATTTCAATAGCTTTATTCATTTTAAACCGGCCGGATCCGGCGCGCGGGCCGTAGTTTGCCCACGGCTGACCTAGACGTTTCCCTTTTTCTGTTTTCCGAACACTCTCCCTGACTTGTTTGTGTGGCTGTTAGAACTCAAAACCCGGAAGGACCTTGCTTGCCCACTTATACTTTTCAATCCCTGTCTGTCTGACTGACTTGGAGCCTGCCTATGTCTGGTTATTAAAATTTTTTTATTATCCTTTATCTCACATCCAGTCCTTTATCAGTACTCTATAGTTCTGGTGCACAAATTCGTGCACTTGTAGGGTCCCTCAGCCAGACCTGTGCCATCTCACAATTCGAGACCCCTCAGGGAATGTCAGACTGCTTGTTTTGGTCCGATCCCCACGGGTCAGGCTGAGGAACCCCACCAGTGCACGAATCCGTGCACCAGGCCAGTTTTGACCCGATTCTCTCAGGCCAGGCCAAGGCACCCCACCAGTGCACAAATCCATGCACCGGGCCTCTAGTATGCATATATGATCTTTGGTTAATCTCTTCCCACCCTCTGCCCTCCCCCCTTCCCTCAGAGATTTATCAGTCTGTTCCATGTTTTCATGCTTGTGCATTGAGCATCTGGTGGTCAGCGTGCAGTATAACTACCAGTCGAATAGTCAAACAGTCACTTAGGCTTTTATATAGAGAGAGTAGAGGCCTGGTGCACAAAATTTTGTGCACGGGTAGGGTCCCAAGCCTTTGCCGGTGATCAGGGCCAATCGGGGCCTTCCTTCGGGCTGATGGCAGGAAACTTCCCTTGCTGGGGCCTTCCTTTGTTCTGCATCGCCCCCTGGTGATCAGTGCACATGAAAGCGAGCAGTCACACTCCCGAGGGGACAATTTAGCATATTAGCCTTTTATTATATAAGGTTCTTCAATCAATGGTAGCTATTATCTTCTAAATATTGCAAATACTATATCTTACCTGTTTCTCTTGCTTAATATTATATGAAGCAAGAATTGCTGTGTACCTATAACTTATGAGAAAAAACAGAGGTTCAGAAAAGATGAGCTTTTTCAGGGTCACACAGATTGGTAAGATATCTGAACCACCTTCACCACTTAGAGCAGTGGTTCTCAACCTTGGCTGCACATTAGAATCACCTGGGAATCTTTTTTAAATCCTGATTTCTGGGCTTCATCCTCCGGAAATTCTGTTTCTTTGTTATGGGGTGGGGCCACAACATTAGTAACAAAGAAACAGAATTTCCGGAGGATGAAGCCCAGAAATCAGGATTTAAAAAAGATTCCCAGGTGATTCTAATGTGCAGCCAAGGTTGAGAACCACTGCTCTAAGTGGTGAAGGTGGTTCAGATATCTTAGGAATCTACAATCACTGTTTTTCTGTCACACCTGGTATGACTTGGTTCTAAAAGAACCTTTATGAGCAGAAAGACTCCTTTCCTCTCACACCTGTGTCTGCCACTCCTGACTGTTTGCTATGCCCTACACCTAGTTTGTGTAGTGAGTTATGTGCAGAAATCCTGTATGGACAGTTAGGGGCCTTGATGTCTCCTTACTTATATCCTGCTACTCTTGCCACCAAGCTGTGGAGGCTTAAATCAAATTCCCTAATCTAAGATACGGACACTTCCTTTGATTTTGAGAATGTTTTATTTCTGTCATGTGTATGTATATAAAAGTCTGAGTGTGTGTATCCTATCTAATAATAGACAAACATGGTAATTAACCGTAACTTCGCTACGCTTCCCATTGGCTAATCAGGGTGATATGCACATTAACTGCCAACTAAGATGGCAGCTAATTTGAATACTGCAGGCAGGGCGCAATAGCGCCATCCCGCCTGCCCTGCTGCCATCCGGGCCTGCTATTTGCGACCCGGGCAGCAGGTGGCCCCTATGGCAGCGGGACCGCAGAGATCAGCCACGGGCCACGCCCACAAACGGCTGACCGGTGCTAATGCACCGATCCACCACTGGCCATGCCATAAACGGCCCTCCAGCAGGGATCCCCGGCTGACTGGTGCTAACGCACTGATCCGCCACCAGCCACGCCCACAAACGTCCATCCCGAGGGGATCCAAGGCTGGCGGGTGCTAATGCACTGATCTGCCACCGGCCACGCCCACAAACGGCACTCCTGGGGGATACCTGGCTGACAGGTGCTAATGCACCGATCCGCCACTGGCCACGCCCACAAATGGCCCTCCAGCGGGGATCCCCGGCTGACAGGTGCTAATGCACTGATCTGCCACTGGCCATGCCCACAAACGACCCTCCAGCGGGGATCCCCAGCTGACCAGTGCTAATGCACCGATCCGCCACTGGCCACGCCCACAAACGGCCCTCCCGCGGCGATTGGGGCTGGTGGGTGCTAACGCACTGATCTGCCACTGGCCATGCCCACAAACGACCCTCCAGCGGGGATCCCCGGCTGACCAGTGCTAATGCACCGATCTGCCAAAACGCACACCTGGGCCACCTTAGCCCTGCATGAACTATGCAGCCGGGAGAGGGGAGGGGGGCCCCTGGGAGCAGGGCGGGAACTTCCCGGGGTTTGTGTCAGGCAGCCCAGAGCAAAGTTCGAACTATCCCTGCCAGTAGCTGCTTGCTCATTCACTTACTTGCTCATTCATTCACTCATTCACTCACTCATTATTCACTCACTCAGCAAACCCTCTCATGTCCCTGGCACCAGGCCAGGCACTGAAGTTGAAGCAGGATAAGACAGAGCTACGTCCTCAAGATATTAGTAATTCAGTAGGGCGAAGCAGGCACATGAACGAGGCAGTTGTATGCACAGATGCAGTGTACTGGGTTCTGTGATCTCTTGATAAAATGGGGCCTCGGGAGCCAGGCCGCCCAAGCCTGTAGGCCTGTGCCTAGGCCCGGAGTGGCCGGGGTCCCGGAACATAACAGAGGGTGCAGGTCGGGCTGAGGGATCTGGCCCCACTCCTCACCCTCACCCCCGAGTGCACAAATTTTTGTGCACCGGGCTACTAGTGTGTGTATAAGCGTCTATAAGATTTGAAAAGAAACATGATTAAGATTGCCCACATAGCCCTGACCGGTTTGGCTCAGTGGACAGAGCGTTGGCCTTCGGACTCAAGGGTCCCAGGTTGGATTCCGGTCAAGGGCATGTACCTTGGTTGCGGGCACATACCCAGTGGGGAGTGTGCAGGAGGCAGCTGATCAATGTTTTCTCTCTCATCGATGTTTCTCACTCTCTATCTTTCTCCCTTCCTCTCTGTAAGAAATGAATAAAAATATATTTTTTTAAAAAAGATTGCCCACATAGGTTGTATAGAATTAATGGGACTTATAATTTAAGTTTATCAATATATTAGAAGGTATAAGCCAAAATCTCTCTTAGCTAAAGGAGGCTCAAGATAAGCAATCATGGAGCTAGGATGTCCAGGTAAAAGTATCCTATATAATAAAAGGCTAATATGCAAATCGTCCCCTCGACTGGGAGTTCAACCACTCGCTATGATGTGTGCTGAGCACCAGGGGGCGGCGCGGAACATGGCGGGCGTTGGTGACGCAGTGCTGGCAGTGGGCGGCAGTGGAGGTGCTGCTGGCCCCAATGGGCCCTGATGAGAGCAGGACCACAGTAGGATGGTGGACCAGGTAAGTGGGCATTAGCAGGGCAAGGTGAATGCGAGCGGGGCCCCATTGTCCCGCCAATCACCCTGAAGATGGCGAACAGTGGCGGTAACAGGGGGCAGGGCTGACGCCTGGCTCCCAGGCGCTGAGGAAGCTTGGTGGTCCCAGTGACTCAGGAGGAGGGGTGTATACAGGGGCCCGGGGGCCCAGGTGCCGCCCAGGGCCCAGAGGTTAGCTGGGACCTGCACTTCCATACCAGATGCTCATGTTTCAATCACCAGCCAGGCCTAGGGACTGCACCTGTGCTTGGATTTCATGCATCAGGCCTCTAGTAATGAATATTTACGGTACAGAAAATTTCAAGAAGAAAGTACTCAAAAAAACACACACCATAAATGTGGAAACTAACTAGAAGCTGAGATTTGCTTACTGCTGTACTTGATTTACTCTTTATTTTTCCCTTTTTAGGAACAGGCCATGTTACAAAAGGAAGGATTCCAAGATGAGAGCAGACAACTTCAGAGAGAAATAGAGAATCTCAAGAATAACATGGCAAGAAGCAGGAAGAAATGTATCTTAATCTAAAGACCTAAAGGAAAGAGATTCCCTGGTCAGTCTACTCAAGGCATTACTCAAGCAGTTTTAGAATTTGGAAAAAGTCACAACTTGAGAAAAAGTGACCCTCTTTAAGCTGATAAAAGAAATCTACAAAAACCCCTTCACCTAACATACTTAATGATAATAAATGGAATGCTTTGCCCTTAACTCAGGAATAAAGCAAGGATGTGCAGTCTCTCCACTCCTGTTAAACAGTATAATGAAAGGCTTCCTACAATATGGGAAGGAAGGAAGGAAGAAAGGAAGGAAGGAAGGAAGGAAGGAAGGAAGGAAGGAAGGAGAGAGAGAGAGAGAGAGAGAGAGGAAGAAAGAAAGAAAGAAAGAAAGAAAGAAAGAAAGAAAGAAAGAAAGAAAGAAAGAAAGAAAGAAAGAAGGAAAGAAAGAAAGAAAGAAAAAAGAAAGAAAGAAAGAAATGAATGGGAAGAAGGGAGGAAGGGAGGAAGGGAGAAAGGGAGGAAGGGAGGAAGGGAAAGGAAAGAAGGATAAGAAAGAATAAAATAAACTGCCTTTATTCTCACACACTTTGATTATCCACATAGAAAAATCCCTGGGAATCTACAACAAAATAGCAACAACAGCAACAACAAAAACTCTTGGCACAAATACGTGAGTTTAACAAGGTTGTAAGATTCAAGGTCAATACACAAAAATCCACTTTCAACTGTATTTTTATATAAAACCAATGGACTATTGGAAACCAAAAATTAAAAAACCATACCAATTACAATAGCTGTTTTTAAAATATGGAATACTTAGGTAGAAATATAACTAAACACGCAAATGATCTTCTATGCTGAAAAACATTCTAAGACCAAGAGATTATGGGGTCGATCATGATGTATGAATTTCCTTAGATTCCAACTCCCTTGTAGTTTTTACGATGTTACTTTTACTCATTGTAGAGAAGAAGATTCAAGACCCTTATTTTTAGAGTTATCCCTGACAAAAGCATGTGCCTAGTATTTGTTAAGTTTCACTGAGCACTAACAATACACAAAAATCCACTTTCAACTGTATTTTTATATAAAACCAATGGACTATTGGAAACCAAAAATTAAAAAACCTGTTTTTTAAAAATGGAATACTTAGGTAGAAATATGACTAAACACACACATGATCTTCTATGCTTCTATCTTCATTCTAAGACCAAGAGATTATGGGGTCGATCATGATGTATGAATTTCCTTAGATTCCAACTCCCTTGTAGTTTTTACGATGTTACTTTTACTCATTGTAGAGAAGAAGATTCAAGACCCTTATTTTTAGAGTTATCCCTGACAAAAGCATGTGCCTAGTATTTGTTAAGTTTCACTGAGCACTAAAACTTTGTCAACTGTGGTGGGCAGGGGGGTATGGGGAGGTCAATGGGGGAAAAAAGGGGATAGCTGTAATACTTTCAACAATAAAGATAAATTAAATATATCTATCCATTGTGTGTTAGGCTTTTATCCAAACAGAAAGAGGAAAATATATGGCTCAGAACTCAGTGTCACATAATATGCCTACTACACACACACACACACACACACACACATCCTACCCTTCCCACTCACTGTGAGTTTTTTAACAGACAGGATTTCATCAAACACAAGACAGGAAAACTTACTCAGAGATTTTTTCCCCCCAAACTATGTACAAAACAGAGTCCCTAGGGAGTTAGATGAGGCTTCGTGAAAAGCAGCCATTGCTTAGGTTACAGGGATCATTCATTCAAGAAACATTGGTTGAGTACCTATCACATTTTGCCAAGGAGTGGGAATACAGTTGTAGTCCCTCTCTTTGTGTGTGTGTGTGTGTGTGTGTGTGTGATAAAAACAGTTAACATAAGACTTACCCTACAAAAAAAAATGTTCATTACATAACACAGCATTGCTAACTACAGGTACTATGCGGTACAGTTGACATACTCACCTCCTATCATCTCACCCCTCTACTCGGTCCTCTACTCTCCAGGATGCATTCATCCTGCATAAGGGAAACTGCGTACCCTCTGGTCAGTATCTCCCACTCTCCCTGCCCCAGCCTTTGGTCACCACCATTCTACTCTCCGCCTCTACGGCTCTGGCGTTTTCAGATTTCTGATGTAAGTGGGATCATGACGTACATTATTCAAACGTGCCATCTGCTACAGCAGGGAGGAACTTCGAGGGCGTTAGCTTCCCCAGCACTGACCACAGCATGTCCTGCAGGTGTGCTTATGTTATCCACCTGTGTGGCCCCCGACCCCCGGGTTGGGAGTGACCCGAGGATAGGACGGTCTCTGGTTTGCTGGCTCCCAAACCCCCAGTGCCTGACACATAGTAGGAACTCTGAGAATGCTTGTTGTTCTCTCTTTCAGGAGGGAAATTTGGCAATTTTATATCAGATGTCATAAAATGTTCATATACTTGGACTTAATAGTGTCACTCGGAGGCTCTTATTCTAATGAAATATTCAGAGAAACGAGGATTTCTGGGTATAAATGTTCTCCCGATTGTTGATCAAATTGGCAAAAATCACTTTTTCAAAACAACTTAAATATCCAACAATAGCAAAGGGATTAATTTGTAGTCCATCCATACAAAAGAATGCTTAAAATGGGTAGAGAAGAATACTGAATGAGATGAAAAAGTGCCTACCTCCAATGTTAGGAAGAATAAAAAAGCTTACAAAACTATTAAGATACTTGCAGTCTCAATTTTGTTTAAACACACACACACACACACACACACACACACACACACACACTCACTCATTGGTCCCACAGAAGTAGCCAGCCTTGGTTAGAGTGCATTGAACGAAGTGGGGTGAGGGGGTGAGGAGTTGGGGTGGAGAGCTGAGGGTGTCAGATCACAGATCCCGACCCTTTAGATTTCTGTTCCACCCACAGAATTGGAAACACAAGTTCCCAATCTGTATGCACCGGTGCCTGGAGAAATACTCCTGCTTGTACATTCCAGGCAGCCCGCTGCAGACCCAAAGCATTTCCCATCCCTCCTTTAACTTCACCCTCAACCTGGGCCGTTGCTAGGCAACCCACAGCCTCCCAGCATCTCTCCTAAACCTGCCAGTCCCCTGCCTGCTTAACATCTACCCTGGAGACCTCAGCCTGAGAGCTTGACTCAGCCTCACAAAACAGTGTGTGCACATGTCTCAGCGTGTGTCTGTGTGTGCGCGTGTGCGTGTGTGTGTGCGTGTGTGTGTGCGTGTGTGTGTG
>NW_005371694.1:15502-28011 GCF_000412655.1 Myotis brandtii
ACCGCCCCCCAACCCTCACCAGCCTTCTCTTAAGGAGCTCATAGTCTAGTGGTGAAGACAGAGATTAAATAACACAGAAAAGTAAATGCCCAAGAAATTGAAAGGAGAGGATTTCTGATTTAGGAAGGAGTTTCTCTAATCTCTCTACCCCAGATGGCTCCTTAGTATGTCTTAACCTTATTTCCCTTATCAGTCAATTAGTGGAAAAAAGAAATCCAATTTGGGAGGGAGAGATAGAAAGAGAGACAGTGCCTATCACCTGGCCCCCAAAAAACTATTTAATTAACAGTGTGTCCTGCTCACAGTGTCTCGGAGTTGATTGGTAAAGAAATGAAGAAAGGAAGAAAGCAATCAGTTCCATCTAGTGGCCAATATTGTTATTACTCTTCACAGTACTTTATCACTACCTTTTGTCACCAGAGTTTGTTCATGTTTATTGTTTGTCTCCTCCACTAGAATACAAGTGGGCAGGAACATTATCTATTTTGTTAATCACGAACTCAGCCATGTAGAAGGGCTCCTGGCATGTAGTAAACCATACTAAAAAATTTTTAAACACATGAGTAAACAACTTAATAGTTTATCATCCCAGCACTATTCCTCATGCTTCTCCCTGAAAGTTTAATGTTTGATTGTTTAATATCATATTGAATATTATAGGAATTTGATAGTTATCTAAATTCTTGTACTATTTAGAGTACAGTCTTCTCACTCTCCCTGTCTGTCTCCATAAAGGATTTCTTCATTATTCCTTCTTTATAGACCTACAGAACCTAGTGTTGATTTACGTTCCTGCTCTGGGGATCCAGCTGACAGAAAGGATGTTGTGCTACCAGCAGCAGTGCCAAAAGGACATTGCACACTAGGACAAATTGAAGGAGCAAAGAGCAGTCCCCATTGAAACCCTCCAGGAGCTGAGAGCCTGCAGAAAGCCTGTAAGAGAGAGGCCTCTAAAAGCTTTAGAGCTCCGTCCTGCATGTGAACCAGGAATTCCGGAGGCAAAGTAACACTGAGAGAGGAAACATACCCTTCCTGAGAAGGGCAATTCCTACCAGGTTCTAACAGGGATTCTCACTTGTGCAGTGACATATTCAAACACTATTAGCCAGAAGCCACACATCGAGTCCACGCCTTTTAAAAAATTGTTAAGAGACTGAAAATTTTCTCACTGATTCAAGTAACCACTGCTAATATTAAATTGCTATAAATCCAGTCAAGTGTGCATGTGAATAGACAGACAGGGAGGCAGGCAGATAGATAAATAGATACATAGTTACTCTGGGCAGCCTTTCTGTGGCTAAATGTACAATGCCTATTACTATATTTGAAATATGTAATGTTTGAACAGCTATTATTACTTGGCTGGAAAGCATCAATTTACTTTCACAATACATACCAAAAAATAAAATCTTGCATTTAAAATAACTATATGAGGTTGAAAAATGGACATCTTTTTTGATAAATATAATTGTATATATTTAATGTGTGAAATGTGACTTTATCTCTTTATTATTTTTTAAATGTTTTATTTATTTTTAGAGAGAGAAGAAAGGGATTGAGAGATAGAATCATCAATGACAGAAAAACATGGATCGGCTGCCTATAGGGGAATTGAGCCCACAACCCAGACATGAGCCATCATCAGGAATCAATGTGATGACCTCCTGGTTCATAGGTCATTGCTCAAACACTGAGCCACACTGGCAAATGCGATGATTTTATACACATTCTAGAGGCCCGGTGTATGGATTGGTGCACCATTGGGTTCCATCGACTTGGCCTGTGCTCTCTTGCAATCCGGGACCCCTCGGGGGATGTCGGAGAACTGGTTTCATCCTGATCCCTGTAGGCCAGGCAGAGGGACCCCACCGGTGCACGATAAATCCGGGCCAGGGAGGGACCGTGGGAGGGCTCCAGGGCATGTTTGGCCTGTCTCACCCAGTCCTGACCGGCCTGACCCCAGCAGCAAGCTAACCTACCAGTCGGAGAGTCTGCCCCCTGGTGGTCAGTGTACATCATAGTGACTGGTCGAACAAATGGTTGGACACTTAGCATATTAGGCTTTTATTATATAGGATACATTGTGGAACGATTACCAAGACAATATAATTACCACCTCCATTGCCTCGCATAGTTCACAGTTAACAATGTGTGTGTGTTTACCAGTGGAAATGGGGTATCCCTTTCCCCACTGAGTGCTGGGGGTGCAGTCCTTATGATATCTTGAGAAAAAAAATTTTCTGGGACTCGTACCAAAGGAGAATTTTTATTTGCATGGAATTACACCCCTGGGTTTCCAACGTCCCATTTCCCTTAGTCCAGTCCAGCAAGAAGTGCAGCTGGGGCTTCAGTAGAGCTAGAAGCGAAGCCAGTGTCCAGAGTTTCCATTTCATACTGCAGCCAGGTCCAGTTCAGCATCAGGTTAGTTGCAGTCCATTAGTCCATTGTGTGTGGGTCCACATGGTCCAGGGCCCAGGTGATTGTAGGGGAGCCAAGAGAGTATACCCTCTACAGCAAGAGTCCCCAGAGAGCCCAAAGTGTAAGAGTACAAGAGAGCAACTCCTTTGTTCAAGGGCATTAAATATTTCAAATCCTCCTGTGCTTGCAGTGACCATGCCCACTCTGGCCCATGACCTATTCCCAAGCGTGACTGACAGTAAGCACCTTTACTAGCCCCCTCAGATTTACAGGGCATGCATCTATCTCCCCCCATCCAGGCCCTTCCCCCAGCGATCTGCGGGGAATGGACCAGTGGCTCCCTGGGATGCGTAAAGTTGCAGCTTCCTGGCAAAGCTGCCCAAGTGACATGCCTATAATATTTAGTCTTCCCTTTGCTCCTTTCCTGTTATTAATAATTAGGTTAATTACAACAGTATTGTGTGTGTGTGTGTGTGTGTGTGTGTGTGTTGTGTGTGTAGTGAGAATGCTTAAGATCTACTCCCAGCAACTTCCAAGAACATAACTCTTTATAGTAAGAATGTAAGGTGGAAAATTCTTTAGGAACTTCCAACTTGGACTTACAATTTTTTTCCTAGTACTTCTTAGTACAGCTCTAGGGTTATAAGATAAAGGAAAATATACTTAGTACCCAGAAGTGACAGCTACCTCTTGAGAAGCATTTCCAGATAATGAGGCATTGCCAGTATCTTCTACCCTGATCTCCTCCTGTCACTACTGTCACCTGGAAGGCCCATGTAAAAGTAAAGTGGGCCCTGACTGGTTTGGCTTAGTGGATAGAGCGTCGGGCTGTGGACTGAAGGGTCCCAGGTTCGATTCCGGTCAAGGGCATGTACCTCGGTTGTGGGCACATCCCCAGTCGGGGGTGTGCAGGAGGCAGCTGATTGATGTTTCTCTCTCATCAATGTTTCTAGCTCTCTATCCGTCTCCCTTCCTCTCTATAAAAAAAAATCAATAAAATATATTTAAAAAATAAAACTCAAGAAAAAAATCTTTAAAAAAAAAGTAAAGTGGGATGCCTTTGATAAGCAAACTAGAAGACTAAACCATCTGAGCCATACCATGACTGCACATCAGAAAACCCACAAAAATAAGTTAAACAAAATTGATTTTCCCTCTCACGTAAATACTAGTATAGTCCAGGGCTGGAGTGGTGGTTCCCTGATATTGGGGCTCAGGCTCCTTCTCTCCCATCCTACTGCTCTTCCATCTTCAATTTGCAGATTCTACCTGGTGGTCCAAGGGGGCTGTAGCCATCATGTCTGCACTCAGACTATCAGGGAAACCACAAACCAAGGGAGTGATCAAGGCACACTCTACCCCTTTAAGACATTTCCTGGAAGCAGCACATCCAGTGTCCACTGATGTCCCATTAGCTAGAATTTCATCTTATGGCCAATGCAATTACAACAGAGGCCGGAAATGTAGTTTTTCTACCAAGCACCCATGTATTCTGCTGAAATTTGGAAGTTCTACTATTATAAAACAAGAGAATACTAAATAGCCCTAGCTGGTTTGGCTTAGTGGATAGAGCGCCGGTCTGCAGACTGAAGGGTCCCGAGTTCGATTCCGGTCAAGAGCACATACCATCGATCCCCAGCAGCTGATCAATGATTCTCTCTCATCATTGATGTTTCTATCTCTCTCTCCCTCTCCCTTCCTCTCTGAAATCAATAAAAATATATTTTTCTAAAAATAGAATATTAAATATTGGGGAATAACCAGCAGTCCCCTCCTAAAGATTCTCTTTCCCTTATTCTTAAGAAACAATTTTATAGTATTTACTAAGAACCAAGCACAGCTCTCAGTTTCTCCAGGTCTATTAAATCATCTAATAGCACATAAGTAAGGTTCTAATATCCACATTTTACAGATGAGGAAATTGAAGCACAGATAAATGAAGTAACTTGTACAAAGTTACACAGCTAGAAAAATGCAGAACTGGGATTTGAACCGGGCAGTTTGGCTTACCCCCTATACTTTACTGTTTTCTTTCTGCTATACTTCAAAATACCTTTAGTCTTTTATATGAGGCAATCGAAAAGGCTTTATCTATGTAAGGGAGATACTGCCTTCTTATTCAGAACGCAAATCAACAGAAAATATAAGGAAAATATACCTATTAGCTATTAATTCCAGGGAGTCACTTATATTTCTCATTAAACACCAACATGAGTATAAAGAATAACACAAGGCTTGGCACATGAAAAAAAAAAGTATTCAAATGCCCAGCATTCGGTCATTACATCATTTAATGAACACGTGTGTAAACCAAGCATGTCAAACCAGTAAGGGGGATACTGCCTTCTTATTCAGAACACAAATCAACAGAAAATATAAGGAAAATACACCTATTAGCTATTAATTCTAGGGAGTCACTTACATTTCTCATTAAACACCAACATGAGTATAAAGAATAACACAAGGCTTGGCACATGAAAAAAAAAGTATTCAAATGCCCAGCATTCGGTCATTACATTATTTAATGAACACGTGTGTAAACCAAGCATGTCAAACCACATGCGGCCCACAACGAATACCCATTAACGATTAGTTATTTATTTCAGCCCTTTGTATTCAGCATGTCTCTATCGAAATATACCTACATTTCTATGAAAATTGAAGCTTTTGTTTTTTTGCGGCCCACATAAACTTAAACCTTGTTTATTTGGCCCGTGTTAGCCTTTGAGTTTGACATGCTTGGTGTAAACCAATAACAATGAGATGACAAATCAAACACATTTACATTCTCTCTCTACTTAAGCCCCACTAAAATAACAGTAAGGGGATTCTTTTAAGCCCCGTGAGAACACAAACAAAAAGAGGAATGACAGTGGCAACAAAATTATAGCAGTTATAAAGCAAATGGGCAGGTGGTAACTGACAGCCTATTAAAATAAGCTGAATCCTGGGACATTCATAAAGAAAGCCAAAACGGCAACTCACTTTACCCCCAAAGAACTCTCCAAAGGCTCAGGACTAAATACAGGAGAATGATTTAAAGGCCTTTCCATGCAATAAACAGATCCCCAGATCCCCACTCCTGGTCTGCCATAGCCCCACCAATTGGTCCCCCTTCACATTAGCAGGAGATGAGCAGTTTATACTCCAGCGAGGGTAAACAGAGTATCTGAATTAGGAGAACTCCGTGATAAAGACTAACCGAAACTTGAAGCAAATATAATCAGTCAGGAGGGTGTACCGGAGGAGTTAGGGCTTATGGAAGTTCTCACAGCTACCTTAATCTGGAGAACCCTGCACGGGAGGAGCCGACAGGAAGAACGCTATGTTTATAGTAAACCTCTATGGTTCTAACCTCTCCTTCCTTAACTCCCTTTCCCCTTTTATAAATGCCCCTGCATCCTGGCACGCAGGCCAGAGTGTGCACATGGCTTGCCATGTCTGCATGCACCGGGTTGCAACCCTCTCTTTCTCCTGAATAAATCCTTCTGGTGACAAAACATCTAGCCCATATTATTTTTCAGTTGACACCAGATATAGCTGATAGTGGAGAGCAAGTGGTGAAACAGAGGAGATAAGTGAATGTCAGTATAATAATGAATATTGAGATCTTCAGCCTTTTTTCCCTCCACTGCCTCCACCCTAGCCCCCCTACCTCAACTCTCGCTCTAACAACCTCCAAACAGATCTACCTGCTCCTACTCTTGCCCACCCACAGTCTCACCTCCAAGGCAGCTAGACTTTCTTTTTTAAATGTAATTAAGGTCACATGATTCCTCTGCTTAAGATTTCCCAATAGCTGCTTCAGAGTAAAATCTAAACTCCTTTCTGTGGTCCTAAGACTCTGTGTGACCTGGCCCCTGCCTTCCTCTCCACCCTAATCTGGAGAACTTTCCCCCGCATCACTATGCTTTAGACATACTGGTCTTTTATTCCTTTAACATGCCAAGTTTGTTCCCCTTTTGAGGGCCTTTTCAACTACTATTTTTCTTCCCAGAAACATTTTTTGCAAGGTTGCTTCTTCTTCCTTCAGTTCTGGGTTTAAATATCAGCTCCCCCAAAGCAAAGCCTGTCCTGACCCTCCTACACAAACTACCTGCTGTCTTCGCCCTTCACTGCTTCTTTCAGAGCGCTTATCAACCTCTGAAGTCATTGTATATCTTTTGTTGTCTATTGTCTCTCCCTCAGTAAGGTTTAAGACAACACACTTTCTCGGCCTCATTTTCCCCAGTGGCCTCAGCACCTATGTACTCAAGTAACGTTCATTCATTGTAAGAAAAAGAAAAGCAGCAGCTGGTATGGGGACTGAACGGTCACCCCTACGGCTTCAGTATTGTTAGGAACTAGCCATGGGGTGTCCCTGTAAAACAACCTGACAGAACGCCAGCATCTAAGTCACTCTGTCATCCTGATGAAGTGAGACAGCAGACAAGCTCCCTTGATAATCTTGTCTAAACACAGATAAAAGCTGTCACTCTGCAACTACACAAATACCAAACTTCCCCCCTCTCCCAGCTAGTAAAACTGTTGCTGCTTTATCATTGCAGTTTTAGCTTTGCAGTTTCCCTCCCTTCTCATAAACTGTATTATACCAATCTTAGAATTACCCCACATCTTGGCTGCACCCAAAACAGAATGAATCACCATTTCTTCAAATCCTCCCCCAAAATCACCTAATACAAGCCCAAACCCTACAATAAGTCATTTCTAATTCTGCTATTAAAATGACCCACCTTGTGTATTCTCCCTCATTGCAACGACTAATAAACCCAACTTTCTGATTACAGATGTGTTCCTGGTGGCCTCTTTTCAAAATATATTTTTTTTATTGATTTCAGAGAGGAATGGAAAAGGAGAGACAGAAACATCAGTGATGAGAAGAGTCATTGATCAGCTGCCTCCTGCACGCCCCACACTGGGGATCAGCCCGCAGCTGAGGCATGTGCTGGGACCGGGAACAGCACCAGCGACCTTTTGGTGTAAAGGACGATGCCCAACCGAGCCACCTTCATCATTATTCTAACTACAACCCTCCCCTCGCCTAAACCCTGTGGCCTCACAGTTTGCCCTTTCTTCCAAACTAATCCGCGTTCTATACCCGCCCCAACCCAATCTGTCACACACATCCAATCAGAGGACTGGGTGGAAATTTCATACCCAATCCCCGGCCGTATCCAAGTCCCGCCCCATCCCACCCCTTTACCTCGACTCGCCTCAATCCCGCAGAACTAAACAGGCCCCCACCTCCACCTGCCCAGTCCAGTTCCTGACCCGGCAATCTTCAGAGCCAATCGCACCCTGAGTCCCGACCCCATAGGGCCTATGGGGCTATCCCGGGCCACATCCAGATGCGCCTTGGAGGTCTAGCCCCCCTGCTCCCTCCGGCTCTGCACTTGCCCCCGCCTCCCTGCTCATTCCCGTCCATTCTCGTCCAGTCCGGGATCCCGGCCGCCCTTCAGCCAATCCGCACTCCGACTCCATTCCCTCGGGTAGGTACCCGCCCAGGTTTCGTCCCCGCCCACGTTTCGCCCTGGCCTCCGAATCCCACCCACCAGACCCTCTGAGCCCAGGCGGGACTCAAGCCCAGGTGGCAAGGTTGTACCGCGACGGAGGTAAGTGGGTCGCGAGGGGAGCACCTGGGTACGGAGTGAAGATTGCGGTCGGGGCAGGCGGAGTCGTGGGAAGCGGGGCCGGGCCGGACGGCGCCGGGCGCCTGGCGGGGCTGGGAGGGAGGAAGAGCCGGTCTGGATTTCCTTGAAGACTCGGACTCGCCCTCCTGAGCCCGCAGACCTCGGGGAGGCTGCAGACGGTCCGCGCTGGGTTTAACAGTTTCCTTTGGAGAGGGAATGACGCCGAAGTGCTGGCCTTCTCGGGTGGGAGGGACCCTTGATCCCCGGTCATCGATTGCCCGTTGTGTTCTTGGTGTTGCAGTTTGGGGATTTTGAAAACAGCGTGGCAAAAGTAACACCGACTCGTTTATCCATAACCGGATTTTTTTTTTTTTAAAGAAAACAAAGGCAGTTAACCTGCCATGTAAGTGAACCTAAAGTTTGTGGTTAAAAGAGACAGGCCAATCTGTTGCTTTTGCAATCCGAGCAGCTCAAGAAGGGGGAGCCCCACACCCAGTACAGAAACCATTGCTCCACCTCCCGACACCTGGGCTCTCCCCAGGCAAGAATTGGGGCTGCTTGCTCAGGTCCACCCCAGGCACCACTGGTGCAGGGCCATCATTAGAAAGTTTTCTCTCACCGTCTGCTAAAACTCCATTCCCGCTACTTCACACCAGTCAGCTATACTTCTTTCCCCTGGAGAAATGTATAATTACACGAACCCCATTTCCACAGAACAGCTTTTCAGCAATTTCACGGTCATGTCTCCTTAAGCGTTGTGCCACCTAAATATAGCTAATTTTTTCCACTCATGCTCCAATGCCATGACTTTGAGGCTTGTTGTTCCCACTGTACTAAACCAGTCAATACCTCGTTCACCTCCTAGATGCCCTCTGCTGTGTCACTGCACCTTATAAGCGTTCTGGAAGTGGACTGACAGGTGGAGCATGAAGTGCAGATGATCTTTCCTTTGGTCAGACTCTGACTAGTAGCACTAGCCCTTTTTGCAGTCTCTCACATTAAACCTTCCTTGCGCTTTCAGTTAACCTGAATGTTCTGGAGTTTATCAAATGAACTAAACCTCTTCCTACCTCTCTCCCCCATATACAGAGTGGTGGTAAGTGATCATTTGGATCTAAGTGCAGCGCTTCAGTCTTCACAATTCATTCTGACTACCTTGCTTACATTTTAGCTCTGGATTGTACCCCCAACAATTCACCCGCCTTCTCAGTTTCAGGTCACCCTCAAATCTGCCATGCATACTTTCTGTATCCTCATTGTGAACATTCTACTCCAGTGATAACAAATAGTTTAATTTTCTATTGGTCATGCATATGAATGTGCCATAATCAGGTTTCCTAGATCACCCTGATTCACAGTTCCCTGTTTGTTTGTTTTTTTGTTGTTGTTGTTGTTGTTTTTCCCCCCACAGAATATTGTTCTAAAGGAGAAACTAGAAAAAAATAGAGTGAAAATATTGTTTAGAATTAAAAGCCATATGGCTTTTGATGTTTCTCTCACTTTTCAATGATATCCAGTTGTATTTGTTTGTTTGTTTACCTTATTGCTGAATATACATTTGGAATGTTAATTACGTTAGAAAAGTGCTGCTTAAAATGTGTTTATTTAAAATACAGGAAAAATATAGTTTTAGAGGTTCTGATTCAGTACCTGTCAGTCTGCTTAGGTTTGTCTGGAAGCATTTTTTCATCTATTGCCCATTGCCCTCACAATTCCTTCCACAATGAGATAACCTAGTGAGGAAGAAAGAGAGCCCAGGTCTGGATATTGAGGAATTCTGTCATTTAATGACAGGTTAGGGAGAGAAAGGAGGAAAATGAGGGGTTGTCATATATCAAAAGCCAAGGGAACATGGTGTTTCCGGGAGGAGACACAGCTTGACCAGCAGTATCTAAAGCTACAGGGAGCTCAAGGAAAGTGAGACTCACAGAATGTCTACTGGGTTTCACAATATAAAGGTCAAAATTGACCGGAGCAAGAGCTGTCTCTACATTGTAAAGGGTACAAAAGGCACACCTATCCTCCTACTGAGGAGTATAGATTGACGAAAGAATATATTACCTGAGCCGATAAAATATCCTTTTTTAAGTTTTGCTTTTGAAATCACCCTTCTTGCCTCTGCTGTTTTTCAAGTGCCTTTAGCTCCAAATAATCATTATGCTTAGTGGTATATTTTGGGCTGGTATATTCTGCCATTCTTCATCTATAAAATATAGTGAAGTGCTGGAGAAAGTTGATGTTCAATTTGAGATTAATAACCACAAGCTTGTGGTGACAGCAATCCTATCCTGTGTGACTTTCTCCAGCAGTCCACAGCTTCATGGGCCATAGGAAAAGCAGACACTGCAGTTGAGTTCATCCAGGGCTAGTATTTTATAGATGGGGGGTAGGACATTGTCAAGAACATCACTGAAATGGTGGAACTGGATCTAAATTGGGAGGGGAAAGGAAGGCAAGGGCTGATTGGGCAAAGGAAAGGCAGCCTCCTAGAGATCTTGATAATATTGAAGAAGAAGAATAGTTGTGATAATTAAGAAAATTAAAAGGACAGGTGGTTTATAGTCAAACACCAGAATTCTTCAATTATTTTGGGACTAGAAGCCCAATGCATGAAATTCATGCAAGAGTAGGCCTTCCTTCCTCCAGCTGCCAGCACCGGCTTCCCTCTGACATCCAGGACCCAGGCTTCCCTCCGGCCGCTGGCATCTGGGACCAGGGCTTTCCTCGCAGCCCCGGCTTCGTCCAGAAGGTCATCCGGGAGGACGGCGGTCTAATTAGCATATTATGCTTTTATTATTATAGACTAGAGGCCCAGTGCATGAAATTCGTGCATGGGGGATGTGTCCCTCAGCCCAGCATGCACCCTCTTCAATCTGGTACCACTTGAGGGATGTCTGACTAAACGGGCAGTTGGACATCCCTCTCACAATCCAGGACTGCTGGCTCCCAACCACTCCCCTGCCAGCCTGATAGATGCCTAACTGCCCTCCCCTGCAGGCCTGGTTCCACCCAACTGCCTTCCCCTGTGGGCCTGATTCCCCCCAACTGCCCTCCCCTACAGGCCTGGTTCCCCACAACTGCCCTTCCCTCTCCCCTGTCGGCCATCTTGTGTCCACAAGGGGGTGGCCATCTTGTGTGTTGGAGTGATGGTCAATTTGCATATTACTCTTTTATTAGATAGGATTCGACCAGGTTGAGGTAATGGCAAAGTTCAGGGTATGACTGTAGGAGAGTCTGACTAAGGTGGAATGAAGGAGAAGAGCAATGAACATGGGAATATCAGTTGTTGGATGGGTCATCTTTGAAGACATTGAAATTACCTGGGTGATCTCAGGCCTTAGAGTTGAGAAGAAAACTGTATGCTTAGTGACAAAATCCTTAATGAATGACTGGGAGTTAACAGCAATTCAGGAGATAACATCAGGAAGGCACATGAGGGGAGTAACTGTCTAACAGTGATAAAATGGGTGGAAAGAAAAAGGTAGGGGGAGCATATAAGAACAAAAGCCAACACTGAGGAATATAGAAATGGTACCTTTGGGGAAAACAAGATTTGAGTTAAAGCAAAGGAGGTGCAGGGAACACTCTGAGAACACAAAGATATAATGGAATTGAATGATTATGATGCAGCTATTCCAAAAGATACAGTGGGAGGTTTGGCAAGTGGAAGAGAAATGAAAAGCTGGGTCATTTGCCAGGGCAGTACATTTCACTGTGGAGGTAATGTGCCCTCAAAGACAGACCGAGGAGAAGGTGTGGGATTTAGGCCTTTTGATTTCCAGATGAAACAGGTGGATTTAGTGGCAACTCCCTTAGGAGGACAGGTGTTGAGGCCTGGTGACCAGAGGGCATGGCTCACCCAACCTGGGGTGTAGTCTCCTACGAGATACAGTCTAAGCCAGTGATGGTGAACCTATGACATGCAAACTCATTTTTTTGGTTGATTTTTCTTTGTTAAATGGCATTTAAATGTATAAAATAAATATCAAAAATATAAATATTTGTTTTACTATGGTTGCAAATAACAAAACATTTCTATATGTGACACGGCACCAGAGTTAAATTAGGGTTTTTCAAAATGCTGACACGCTGAGCTCAAAAGGTTCGGCATCACTGGTCTAAGCTCATGTATGGCCAGCCAGTGACTTCAGTGCCTTGTGAGATTATCTTCAAACCAGGATTAATTTATTCATCTGTTTTGAAATACGGGGATATTGAGGCTCAACAAGAGTCAGTGACTTGTCTGAAGATAGAAAGCTCTTTTTATAAAAATACTAGAGGCCCGGTGCACGAAATTCATGCACTGGAGGGTGGGGGTTTCCTCAGCCCAGCCTGCCCCTCTCACAGTCCGGGAGCCCTCAGTGGATGTCCTACTGATGGCCCCAGTCTGGCAGCAGAGGCTCAGAGCAGGCATCCCGTGTGTGTGTGTGTGTGTGTGTGTGTGTGTGTGTGTGTGTGTGT
>NW_005371694.1:29435-30407 GCF_000412655.1 Myotis brandtii
TGGAGCAAGCAAGCCTCCTGTTCGCTTCAGCTGCCTGGCGGCCGGCAGCCATCTTGGTTGGCAGTTAATTTGCATATCCTGCTGATTAGCCAATGGGAAGGGTGTCGGGGTTATGGTCAATTTGCATGTTTCTCTTTTATTAGATAGGATGAAGAGTAAGGATTAGAATCCAGGTATCCCGATTCCTAGTCCTGTTCTCCCCCATTTTATCTCAAGAAGGTAGAAGAGGTTTCTTTCATTTGTCTACTTGCAAGAAAGCATTTTGCTTAACACCAAAAGAAATTAGGCTGAATTTAAATAGATGTTTATTTGCTGAAAAAATTTGTTCTAAATCAAATAATTCCATGATAATGAATGAAGACTGCTCAGTAGAGTTCCTATTATTTGGTAGTTTTCTTAAGACTACCCCTACTGCCTAACTCAGTTAATGTTTTACTCCTGAACTGAACAATTAGTGACATAAGAATAGGCATGTCTTGATTTAAGAAAACCTGGCCTTGGACTTGAAAGACATAAAACATAAGGAATAATTTGTTGCTTTATGAAAGGAATCAATACTTTATAACAGACATAAATAATCCACTTAAATCATTAATTTATAATGTGATTTATGTATTCATTCAGTCATTTAATACTTTTATTTATTGAACTAGAGGCCCGGTGCACAAAAATTTGTGCACTCAGGGGTAGGGGGTCCCTGAGCCCGGCCTGTGCCCTTTTGCAGTCTGGGACCCCTTGGGGGTGACCACTTGCTGGCTTAGGCCTGCTCCCCAGGGGGTTGGGCCTAAGATGGCAATCAGACATCCCTCTGGCAGCCCGGTAGCCCTCAGGGGATGTCCACTTGCCAGCGGGGAGCAGGCCTAGCTGTAGTCAGACATCCTTAGCGCTGCTGAGGAGGCAGGAGAGGCTCCCACCACCACTGCTGTACTGGCAGCCATCAGCCTGGCTTGTGGCTGAGCAGAGCTCCCCCAT
>NW_005371694.1:30591-36633 GCF_000412655.1 Myotis brandtii
TCAGGGTGGGGGTCCCCACTGGGGTGCCTGGCCAGCCTGGGTGATGGGCTGATGGCTGTTTGCAGCTGATCATACCCCCTTCAGGGTGGGGGTCCCCACTGGGGTGGTTGGCCAGCCTGGGTGAGAGGCTGAGGGCCGTTTTCAGGCTGGCGCGTGACTGAAGCTCCCAGCCTCTTTTTTAAAAATTTTTTTTATTCTGGGATTTATTTACTTTCTATAGCTGTCACTGGAGCTGAGAGCCGGCTTCAGCTCTGAGGCCGTGGCTGGCTGAAAGCAGATATCTGGGTTTGTTTAGCTTCTATAATTGAAACTCTGTTGCCATCACTGGTGCTCTAAGCTCTGAGCCCGCTGTCCGCTGAAAGCAGGTATCTGGGTTTGTTTAGCTTCTATAATTGCAACATTGTTGCATCTGGAGCTCAGAGCTGGGCCGGCAGGTGGGGAACGTTGGCTTCCTCCATCACTGGAGCAAGCAAACCTCCTGCTCGCTTCAGCTGCGTGGCTGCCGTCCGCCATATTTGTTGGCAGTTAATTTGCATATCCTGCTTATTAGCCAATGGGAAGCATAGCGGAGGTATGGTTAATTACCATGTTTGTCTGTTATTAGATAGGATTCCTACTCTCTGCCAGAGAATACAGTGGTGAATTAAATATACCTGCTCATGGAGTTTGTTTTAAATTTGTGAATAAGTGAGTGAATGGCCAGCCACACAAACAAACAAACAAAAAAGTGCTTTGCTGAGAATTAAAATAGGCTGATGTGATATAGAGTGCCTGAGAGGCTGTCATTTAAGCTGCAATTTCAATCACATGCTCAGGACTTTATATTTCACTTTTTAAGAAACATCCAATGATAAATCATTTTTTATATAGAAAGCTTTCTGTAGCCTTAACATTTGGTAACAGAGATTCATAACTAGCTTCAGTGGACCCTTTGAGTTTTTAGAATCCGCCTCTTTTTAAAAGTTTGATCAGAAATAGAGGAAATGCCATCCCCTAATACAAAATTCGCAGGGCAAAATCTCATGAGTGTCTGTTTGCCTGAGTGTGGCAGTATAACAACAGAACTTCATATAGCTTTGATCTCCCTACCCATGATGGGTAATGATTTCCTTACAGGTAGAGAAGTAACTCAGAATGCATGCCAGGTATGTAACGAACCTATTGAAATGACTTGCTAGTTATAGAATTGTTGAGGGAAATACCATCTGAGAAAATAACCTAAGATTCATTCTTATATTTATATTTACCAGGGACTGGTATAATTCTTTTCAAGCAACTTTCTAAATAACTTTCTAAAGTTTTTAAAAATTTTACTGTTACAGATTGTGCTTTTGCTAGTGACTGTTATCTAGACAATTATGAATAGTTTTTAGACTGAGACATTCTCTATTTTAACTACTAGTAATGGAGCTTTTACTTAATGCTCTTCACTAAATTAGAGCCTTATTTTTTGAATTCACAATATCCTTACAGGTGTCTAGTTTAAAATAACATATGCATAAATTTATAAAAGAGGGTTTTATTAGAAATGATTGTAGTGATAAGAGATTTATCATAGAGAAGAAAAAAACTATCAAAACGTTTTATATATACTTAATATGAGCTACAGTCTGTCAGCTAGCTATAACTGTCTGATAGCAATGTAAGTATCATATATTCACTCCCTTTAAAACTTTTTCTTTCATCCTGCAGCATGTTTTTGGCTCAGAGGAGACTCTGCTCCCTTGGCAGTAGAGCTAAATTCCTGAAGATGATTTACTCTTCAAAAATCTCCAGATTCTCCACTTCTGCTGTAGGTATTGCTTACAGATAAATTATTGTACATATTCCATGATGTCAAAAAAGTACACCTTTTCAAATATTTCTTTTTTGGAAACTGACATTCTCTGAGTTACTGCTTGCCTGTCTATGTGTCAGGAATAGTATTGGACCTTGTGGATTCATGATCTCATTTTCTCTTTACAGAACTCTTCAACTTATGAATTGTTACATTCCTGACTTACAAATGAAAAAGTGGAGGCTTAGAGAGGTTTAGTAACTTGTTGAAGGTCACACAGCTTTAAGTGTCATAACCAAGATACCATACTCACCCTTGTCTAGCTCTCGAACTCTAAAGGGGAGTTTGTTTTAAATGAATGAAGTGGGGGCTCTGTATACTCAAGAAAGGATGTTAAGTGACGATAAGAACAGGCCTTATGACTTCAAGATTACAGGAAGTATGGCAGATTGAGGACCAGGTTATATGACATCATGGAAAGGAAACAGATCTTTTTGTTACTACCATGACCGTCATAACCGAGGGTAGATAACTGTGCCAGTTTCTTCAACAAGTCAGTGGCATGAGAAAAAGGGGTGTTTTGGAAGAACTGCTGTGAGATGAACAGAGGCTTAAGAACCACAACCACCAAAACAATGTGTTGACCTTGTTTAGGGACTCCATTCATTCAATTAAAATGTAAAAAGATATTTTTAAAGATAATCGGAGAAATACGAATATGTATTGGGTATTAGATGATACAGAGGAATTATTGTTAACTGAGTGTGATAATGACATTGAAGTTATATAAGAAACTGTCGATATTTTTTAGAGATATATGCCAAGTATAGATGGGTGAAATGAATTAAGGTCTAGGGTTTGCTTTAAAATCACTCAGCAATAAAAATTAAAAAGGGAAAAGATGAAGCCAATTAGGCAAAATCTTGATAATTATTCTGGGTAACGTATATGTGTGTTTCAAATTATGTTGAATCATATGAAATTGTCATTTTATAGGTAAAAAATGGGTAAATATCAGCAGTTCCATATTGTTCAAGCTAATAACAACCTCAAATTTTATGTAAGATTGAAATTTCATTAAAACCATCATCAACTTCTCCCTTTATGTGTAAATACTATGATTGTCTTGGGTTCCATCTCTCATCTTTGTTACCACCATGACTATTTAGTTCAAGCCCTCCATGCAGAGGTTGAATTCAAGGAAGTGGTACCATCACTCGGTGATCAGATTAAAGCAGGTATTAAATTAAGGCTGAGTGTGCAGTTATCTGCAGAGCTCAGTTAGAATTGGCATACCCAGGACCCATCCTGAGCGAATCTCACTCTATAAGTCTGGACTGTATTTTGAAAAAATTTTCCAGGTGATTCAAATGTACATCCCAGGTCACAACCAACGCCAATGCTTTATTTATATTTGCAGATTCTCTGGGATCGAATTCAGCCCTTTCCATCTTTAACAATAACATCAGAAAGGTCTCTACATTTTATCACACCTTTGCAGTTAAAATAGTCACACAGATAGCCCTGGCCTGTGTAGCTCAGTTGGTTGGAGCGTAGTCCCATGCACCAAAGTCTTTTGGGTTCAATTATGGGTCAGGATACACCCACGTTTTAGTTTCGACTGCCTGTCAGGGCACGAACAGGAGGCAGAACAATGTCTGTCTCTCTCTCTCTCTCTCTCTCTCTCTATCTCTATCTCTCTCGTCTCCCTCTCTCTCACCCACTTCCTCTCTCTCTAAAATCAATTTTTAAAAAATAGTCACAGTGTTTTTCTTATTAGTCAAATGATAAAGCAGACTGATCAGTGTTATAAAGTAGTAGTGATAAGTTTAAGTCAAGAACAGCTTACCAGAACCAGCCTGACTACTTACTTACTTTAAATCTGTTTTTACTAGAAAATTCTCCTCATCCACACCATTAATATCATTGAAAACTTACTATAGCCCTGGCTGGGTAACTCAAACTCAGTTGGTTAGAACCTCATCCACATGTACCATGGTTGTGGGTTGATCTCTGGTCAGGGCACATACAAGAATCAACCAATAAATGCATAAATAAATGCAACAACAAATTGCTCTCTCTCTCTCTCTCTCTCTCTCTCTCTCTCTCTCATCAATTTTAAATAAATAATATTTTAGGTGTTAAGGGAAAAAAATTACTCCTGTATAGTAAGAAAAGAACCAAGACGAGCCCAGAATGAAAATCACTATCTGTCCTCTGTTTGGGAGATCACATTTATATTATCCTCTGGTACCAGAAAGCCAAAGAACTAACTATAGATGAGAGAGATATGGATGGATGAGTGGATGGATGGATGGATGGATGGGAGGGAAGAAAGAAGGAAGGAGTAAGTATTTGTTCTTGAGAGGTCTCATGGAGCACCAATTCCTAGTACCTAATAGTGTCACCCTTTATTAGACCAGTCTTCACCTAAGGTTTAGAGCTTGTCTGGGCTGTGAGGGGCGCTGCACAGGCTTCCTCCGCATCTAGCTTTATGTCTCTTCTGGGTATAAGTGCCCAGTAGAAGCTACCTGTCTCTCTGTCTCCCATCCAGATTTCCACGAATGGCACTGATTGGTTTAACCTGACTCTGTCACATGGAGATGGAAAAGCAAATGTTTGGTAAATAAATATTTGCTGGGTTGTGTTTAACAGTGGGATACAGACAGGACTTTAATCAAAGCCTGCTAGGTTCTTCCCCATCTACCACACTTACTTTATGTCTATACTAATAGTAGAGAAATATGCAAGTTATCCATTACACCATAACATCAGGACCAGATCTGCAGGTTGTGTCCCCGCCCTCTGCTCAGGCAGCTGCAAGGCCTGGGGTAGAATAGGATACAATAGGAGGGAATAAGAAAAGAGAGGGAGAGGAAGGCAGGCCTGCATGCAGACAGGCAAGAGGAGAAACAGAAATACAGAAAGGGAACAAAAAAAGACGCAGGAATGGAAAAGGGAAAGAAACGCAGGGTTGCACACGGGAGCAGGGGGGTGGCGGGGGCCAGGGCGGGAGCCCCGCCCAGATGCAGGAGGAGGGCGGTGGCCCCCCAGCACGGGCTGTTGGCGGGGAGGCGCCCACAGGTCCGGACAGAGTGGTGGACAGTCTGAGGCCTTCTGGGCGGAGGTGCTCCTACTTTGTGGCAGCAGCAGTGCATGGGCCACGCAGGCCTCAGCCACCCTTGCTGGGCTGGGCATCCCAAGCAGGAAATGGGAACAGGACGGTGGTGGGGAGGCCAAGGAATGGGGGACAGTGAACACCTGGCCAGGGCTGAGCCCTGGGCTGGGGGTTAACGGAAGCTTTAAGAAGGGAAGGAGGGAGGGAAGAACTTTATAAAGGAGTCAGTAGAGAACAGAGTTAAAGAAGGAAAGAGGATGTATGAGTGAACTGTAGGAGCTATAATGAAAATGAAGTATAGTTGTGTACTGGGGACAGATTTTAAAAGTAGGAGTCAGAAAAGAAAAAAGATAAATGATAGTGAATAATTAGGCAGGTAGATAGATTTTAAAACAGTGGAAGTAAGTAGAGAAGAATGTATGGGAAAGGTAGGATGAGAGCGAAAGAGGAAGGAAAAAAAGTTTTAAAGGGGAGCCAGTAGAGCTTAAAAGGAGAATGGGAAGAAGGAAGAAATGGGGGAGGGAGCAAAGCAGGTCCAAGGGAGGAAGTGAAGAAAAAAAATTAAGGTGGGAAGGAAGGAAAAGGCCAGCAGGGCAGGGCAGTTAGGAGGATCAGGTCAGCAGGGTAGGGCAGTTAGGGGGATCAGACAGGCAGGCAGGTGAGTGGTTAGGAGCCAGAGGTCCCGGATTGCGAGAGGGATATCCAACTGCCTTCAGGGATCGGGCCTAAACTGGCAGTTGAACATCCCCTGAGGGCTCCCAGATTGGAGAGGGTGCAGGTCAGGCTGAGGGACCCCGCCTCCCCGGTGCATGAATTTTGTGAATCGAGCCTCTAGTTAAACTATAGTTATTTATGATATCTCCCTTCCTGAAGCAGGTTCTCTGTCTAAATTCTTTTAGGCAGTTTGGGGGAAAGTCAAAGGTTTTTCCTAAGTCTTTCTTTTTTTTTTTTAATTTTTTTTTTTTTTTATTGCTTAAAGCATTACAAAGGGTATTACATATGTGTCCTTTTTTTCCCCGCCCTTGACAATACCCCGGCTTCCCCTACCCCCCAGTGTCTTATGTCCACTGGTCATGCTCACATGCATGCACACAAGTCCTTCGGTTGATCCCCCACCCCCCTCCCTCCTGCCCCCCAACCCTCCCCG
>NW_005371694.1:36939-50495 GCF_000412655.1 Myotis brandtii
TATTTATTTATTTTTTATTGCTTAAAGTATTACAAAGGGTATTACATTTGTGTCTTTTTTCCCCCCGCCCTTGACAATCCCCTGCCCTCCCTTACCCCCCAGTGTCTTATGTCCATTGGTTTTGCTTATATGCATGCATACAAGTCCTTCGGTTGATCTCTTACTCCCCTCCCTTCTGCCCCCCAACCCTCTCTGGCCTTCCCACTGCAGTTTGACAATCAGTTTGAGGCAGCTCTGCCTCTGTATCTATTATTGTTCAAAAGTTTGTAATGGTCTTTATTATCCATGAATGAGTGAGATCATGTGGTATTTTTCCTTCATTGACTGGCTTATTTCACTTAGCATAATGCTCTCCAGCTCCATCCATGCCGTTGCAAATTGTAAGAGTTCCTTCTTTTTTACAGCAGCATAGTATTCCATCGTGTAGATGTACCACAGTTTTCTAATCCATTCATCTACTGATGGGCACTTAGGCTGTTTCCAAATCTTAGCTATGGTGAATTGTGCTGCTATGAACATAGGGGTGCATATATCCTTTCTGATTGGTGTTTTTGGTTTCTTGGGATATATTCCTAGAAGTGGGATCACAGGGTCAAATGGGAGTTCCATTTCCAGTTTTTTGAGGAAACTCCATACTGTCTTCCATAGTGGCTGCACCAGTCTGCATTCCCACCAGCAGTGCACAAGTGTTCCTTTTTCTCCACATCCTCTCCAGCACTTGTCGTTTGTTGATTTGTTGATGATAGCCATTCTGACAGGTGTGAGATGGTACCTCATTGTTGTTTTGATTTGCATCTCTCGGATGATTAGCGACTTTGAGCATGTTTTCATATGTCTCTTGGCTTTCTGAATGTCCTCTTTTGAAAGGTGTCTATTTAGGTCCTTTGCCCATTTTTTGATTGGATTGTTTATCTTCCTTTTGTTAAGTTGTATGAGTTCCCTATAAATTTTGGAGATTAGGCCCTTATCAGATATGACGTTGGCAAATATGTTTTCCCACGCAGTGGGTTTTCTTGTTGTTTTGTTGATGGTTTCTTTTGCTGTGCAGAAGCTTTTTATTTTGATGTAGTCCCATTTGTTCATTTTCTCTTTAGTTTCAACTGCCCTAGGAGCTGTATCAGTGAAGAAATTGCTTTGGCATATGTCTGAGATTTTGTTGCCTTTGGATTCTTCTAGTATTTTTATGGTTTCCCGTCGTATATTTAAGTCCTTTATCCATTTTGAGTTTATTTTTGTGTATGGTGTAAGTTGGTGGTCTAGTTTCATTTTCTTGCATGTATCTGTCCAATTTTCCCAGCACCATTTATTGAAGAGACTGTCTTGACTCCATTGTATGTTCTTGCCTCCTTTGTCAAATATTAATTGAGCGTATTGGTTGGGGCTGATTTCTGGGCTCTCTATTCTATTCCATTGATCTATATGTCTGTTCTTGTGCCAGTACCAGGCAGTTTTGAGAACAGTGGCTTTGTAATACAGCTTGATATCTGGCATTGAGATCCCACCTACTTTGTTCTTTCTCAGGATCGCTGCCGCTATTCGGGGTCTTTTTTTATTCCAGATGAATTTTTGGAGAGTTCGTTCTAGGTCTGTGAAATATGCCGTTGGTATTTTAATGGGAAGTGCGTTGAATTTATAGATTGCTTTGGGTAGTATGGACATTTTAATGATGTTGATTCTACCAATCCAAGAACATGGTATGTTCTTCCATCTCTTTATGTCTTCCTCTATCTCTTTTTTTAACGTCCTGTAGTTTTCTGAGTAGAGGTCTTTTACCTCTTTAGTTAAGTTTATTCCTAGGTATCTTAATTTTTTTGGTGCGATGGTAAATGGGATTGTTTTTATAATCTCTCTTTCTGAAAGTTCACTATTGGTGTATAGAAATGCCTCAGATTTCTTGGGGTTAATTTTGTATCCTGCTACATTGCCAAATTCATGTATTAAGTCTAGTAGCTTTTTGATGGAGTCTCTAGGGTTTTGTATGTATAATATCATGTCATCTGCAAATAAGGACAGTTTTACTTCCTCTTTTCCAATTTGGATGCCTTTTATTTCTTCTTCTTGCCTAATTGCAATGGCTAATACTTCCAGTACTATGTTGAACAGGAGTGGTGAGAGTGGGCATCCCTGTCTTGTTCCTGTTTTTAGGGGAAATGGTGTTAGTTTTTGTCCATTGAGTATGATGTTGGCTGTGGGTTTGTCATATATGGCTTTTATTATGTTGAGGTATGATCCTTCTATTCCCACCTTGCTGAGAGTTTTTATCAAAAATGGGTGTTGGATTTTGTCAAATGCTTTTTCTGCATCAATTGATATGACCATGTGGTTTTTTTCTTTCAATTTGTTTATGTGATGTATCACGTTTATTGATTTGCGGATATTGTACCATCCTTGCATCCCTGGGATAAATCCTACTTGGTCATGGTGTATGATCTTTCTGATGTACTGCTGGATCCGATTTGCTAAGATTTTGTTGAGGATTTTGGCATCTATGTTCATGAGGGATATTGGCCTGTAATTCTCTTTCATTGTGTTGTCTTTACCTGGTTTTGGTATTAGGGTGATGCTGGCTTCATAGAATGAGCTTGGAAGTGTTCCTTCCTCTTGGATTTTTTGTAGTAGTCTGAGGAGGATAGGTTTTAGTTCTTCCTTGAATGTTTGGTAAAACTCCCCTGTGAAGCCGTCTGGTCCTGGGCTTTTGTTTGCTGGAAGCTTTTTGATGACTGCTTCAATTTCTTCCATAGTTATTGGCCTATTGAGATTTTTAGATTCTTCCTGATTAAGTTTTGGAATGTTGTATTTTTCTAGGAATTTGTCCATTTCCTCCAGGTTGTCTAGTTTGTTGGAGTAGAGTTGTTCATAGTATTTTTTAACAATCATTTGTATTTCTGTGGGGTCTGTTGTTATTTCGCCTCTATCATTTCTGATTTGGTTTATTTGGGTCCTCTCTCTTTGCTTCTTGGTGAGCCTGGCTAGAGGTTTGTCAATCTTGTTTATCCTTTCAAAGAACCAGCTCTTGGTTTCATTGATTTTCTGTATTGTTTTTTTGGTCTCTATGTCATTTATTTCTGCTCTAATCTTTATTATCTCCTTCCTTCTGCTCACTCTGGGGTTTTCTTGTTGCTCTCTTTCTAATTCTTTGAGCTGTAGATTTAGATGATTTACTACCATTTTTTCTTGTTTTTTGAGATAGGCCTGTAGAGCTATAAACTTCCCTCTCAGGACTGCTTTCATTGTGTCCCATAGGTTTTGGATTGTTGTGTTTTCATTGTCATTAGTTTCCAGGATGTTTTTAATTTCTTCTTTGATCTCATTGGTAACCCAATCAATATTTAATAACATGCTATTCAGCTTCCAAGTGTTTGAGTATTTTGGGTTGTTTTTTTTGTAGTTCATTTCTAATATTATGCCATCGTGATCTGAGAAGATGCTTGGTATGATTTCAATCTTCTTGAATTTGGGGAGACTTTGTTTGTGACCCAATATGTGGTCTATTTTTGAATATGTCTTATGAGCCCTTGAGTAGAATGTATATTCCGTGGCTTTGGGGTGAAGTGTTCTGAAGATGTCAATTAAGTCCATCTGACCAAGTGAGTCATTTAGGGTTGCTGTTTCTTTGCTGATTGTTTGTCTAGAGGATTTATCCAGAGATGTCAGTGGTGTATTAAAGTCCCCTACTATGATTGTATTGTTGTCGATCTCTCCTTTGATATCTTCCAGGAGTTTTTTAATGTATTTGGATGCTCCTGCATTGGGTGCATAAATGTTTACCAGGGTTATATCTTCTTGTTGTATTGATCCCTTTAGTATTATGAAGTGGCCTCCCTTATCTCTGGTTATGGCCTTCACTTTGAGGTCTATTTTGTCTGATATAAGTATTGCTACCCCAGCTTTCTTTTCCTTTCCATTTGCCTGGAAGATATTTTTCCATCCCTTCACTTTCAGTCTGTGTGAGTCCCTTCTAATGAGGTGGGTCTCTTGTAGACAGCAAATGTATGGGTCATGTTTTTTTATCCATTCAGCCACTCGATGTCTTTTGGTTGGAGCATTTAGTCCGTTTACGTTTAAAGTTATTATTGAAAGGTACTTGTTTGTAGCCATTTGTTTTTGTGTGTGTGGCTGTTTTCTTTCTGAGCTTTTTATTTCTTCTTTTTACACCAGTCCCTTTAGCATTTCTTGCATTGCTGGCTTGGTGGTGATAAACTCCCTTAGACTTTTTTTGTCTGTGAAGCTTCTTATTTCCCCTTCAAATTTGAATGATAGCCTTGCTGGATAGAGTATTCTTGGATTCAGTCCTTTGCTTTGCATCACTTTGTAAATTTCCGTCCATTCTTTTCTTGCCTGATGTGTTTCTGTTGAGAAATCATTTGATAGTCTAATGGGAGATCCCTTGTATGTAACTTTCCGTCTCTCTCTTGCAGCCTTTAGGATTCTCTCTTTGTCCTGAACACTTGCCATGGTAATTATGATGTGTCTTGGTGTGGGTCTTTTCGGGTTCACCTTGTTTGGGACTCTCTGTGCTTGTGTGCCTAAGTCTTTCTTTTCTTAAAAATAAACTGAATCAATATCCCAAAGGCATTTTTGGGGGTGGCTAACTCTGCCTCCTCTCAACTCAGTATCCTAGTATTCCAATTGTGTATTCACCTACTCTGTCAGCTGGCAGGTTTAAGGGAAACCTTGTTCCCAATCAGCTTGTTTCTCTAAAGGTTCTGATGATGGTGATTTTCAGAAAAAGGCAAAATCATGACTCATACAAATATAAAAATGAGCATGTATTAAATATTATTTTATATATGAAATGCGAGAGAACAAAGCAGAAGTTATAATCAGTTCCATGGGCAAGTCAAAAGCACGAATTTTTATGTAATAAAGAAATTGAATTGCAAATGAAGGCAAAACCGGTTTTCCACAGATCAGAGGGAAGTCAGTCAAAACTCTTGAACCGGAGTTTGCATGCCTACCAAATACTGTCAATTTGCAAAGGTGCAAAATATCTCAAAGTCCAATTCTTGTCCACTAGATCTGCCAGGCTGTACTACATCCACTGCATAGTTTTCCATTAAAGTACAAATTTTTTCTACAACATATTATCTCTTTGAGGGGATCCAAATTCCTCTTTCACTCATTTGTTTAGTCAACAGATATCAAAGAGCTATAACATCAAGCACAAGTAATTGTAAAATAAATCAATTAAATATGTGTTGCTTAAAAGTCCCAGTTAAATGTGTGTGCCTTTGAGTTCATTATAACTGGATTTTCCCCTTGCTTGTCTTAAGTCTACTGCCTTACTTTGCATTTCCACATCAGAGTTTTCAGTTCTCCCACCATTACACAAACATTGTTATTTTCCTATGCCATCTAGTGGCAGAAGAATGCAATTTGTCTGTTTTTTAATGAGTAGTCCTACTTTGGAAAACACCCAAAATCTGAGGTAAGTCGATTTTGGATGGCTTGAGGAGCATTTTGTCCAAAAGGAGAAAGAAGACATGATTTCAGAAAACCCTGGCCACTCTTTTTAATTTTTTTAACTTTTACTCGACCATTTTTAGAGCATTATAGTTTCAGAGCAAAATTGAACAAACACTATAGAGTGCTGGTATATGTCCCTGAATCCTGACATATGTAGCCTCCCCCATTCTCAATATCTGCCACCACAGTGGTACATATCAATGAACCGACATTGACATACTATTGTCATCCTATGTTCATAGTTTGCACTTTTGGTATTGAACATTCTAAGGGTTTTGACAAATGTACAATGACATGAATCCACTACCCTGGTAGCTTTTTATTTTATTACTAGAGGCCTGGTACATGAATTTGTGCACCAGTGGGGTCCCTCAGCCTGGTCTGCAGGATCAGGCCAAAACCGGCTCTCTGACATTCCCCAAGGGATCCTGGATTGCGAGAGGGCTCAGGCCAGGCCGAGGGATCCCACCAGTGCACGATCGGGTCCAGGGAGGGACACGGGAGGTTGGCCAGCTGGGGAGGGACTGCAGGAGGGCTCCAGGGCATGTCCGGCCTGTCTCACTCAGTCCCGATCGGCGGGACCCCAGCAGCAAGCTAACGTACCAGCCGGAGCGTCTGCCCCCTGGTGGTCAGTGCACGTCATAGTGACTGGTCAACCAGTCAACTGTCAACCCCCTGGTGGTCAGTGCACATCATAGCGAGCGGTTGAGCGGCCTTAGCATATCTTTAGCATATTACGCTTTGATTAGTTGAACGGACAACCGGACACTTAGCATATTAGGCTTTTATTATATAGGATTTTACTGAATTTATTGGGGTGACACTAGTTAATAAAATTATATGGGTTTCAGGTGTATAATTCTATAATACATCATGTGTATATTATATTGTGTGTTCACCACCCCAAGTCTAGTCTCCTTCCATCACCATTTATCCCCCCTTTACCTTCTCCTACCTCCCTCCCTACCTGTACTCCCCCTAATAATACTGTTTTCTACAGAGTTTTGGGGGTTTTTTGCTTAATGCCTTTACTTTTTTTACCCAGCCCTCCAACCACCACCCCTCTGATAGCAGTCAATCTGTTCTCTCTATGAGTCTGTTAGTTTTTGTTCTTCAGGTTTCACATATAAGTGAAATCATATGGTATTTGTCCTTCTCTGACTCACTTATTTGTCTTAGCATAATACTCTCCAGGTCCATCTATGTTGTCACAAAATACAAGATTTCTTTTTTTTATGACCTACGAGTATTTCATTGTGTAAATGTACCACAGCTTTTTTATTCACTCATCTACTGATGGGCCCTTGGGCTGCTTCCATATTTTGGCTGTTGTAAATAAAGTAGCAATGAACATAGGAGTGGATATATACATTCCTTCAAATTATTATTTTGGTTTTTTTCAGATATATTTCCAGAAGTGGAATCGCTGGGTCATAAGGCAATTCCATTTTTAATTTTTTCAGATAACTCCATACTGCTTTCCATAGTGGCTGTGCCAGTCTGCATTTCCACCAACAGTGCATGGGGTTCTCTTATCTCCACATCCTCGCCAATACTTGTTGTTTGTTGATTTATTGATGATAGCCATTCTGACAGGTGTAAGGTGATAAGTTCTTTATAAATTTTGGATATTAGTCCTTTGTTAAATGTATCATTGACAAATATGTTCTCCTGTTCAGTAGGGTTGTCTTTTCATTTTGTTGATGGTTTCCTTTCCTGTGCAAAATCTTTTCAGTGTGATGTAGCCCCATTTGTTTATTTTTTCTTTTGTTTCCCTTGCCTGAGAAGATATATCAGAAAAAAAATATTGCAACAAGAAATGTCTGAAGCAATAGATTTTACGGCTTCTATTTGCTTCTAGTATTTTTATAGTTTCGAGTCTTATGATGTTATCTCTTCCAATCCATGAACACAGTATATACTTCCACTTATTTGTATCTGTTTCAATTTCTTTCTTCAAAGTCTTATAATCTTCCGAGTACAGGTTTTTTACATCCTTGGTTAAATTTATTCCTAGGTATTTTTTGTGTTTTTGTTGTTGTTGTTAACCCTCACCCGAGGATATATTTTCCATTGATTTTTAGAGAGAGTGGAGGTCGGGGAGAGGAGAGAGAAAAACATTGATTGCCTCCCGCACACACCCTAACCAGGGCCCGGGGAATGAACCTGCAACTGAGTTACGTGCCCTGGACAAGAAATCGAACCCAAGACCCTTCAGTGTGTGAGTCGATGCTCTAACCCCTTAACACACTGGCCAACGCAGTATTTTATATTTTTACTAGAGGCAGGCCTGGTACACAAAATCATGCATGGGTGGGGTCCCTCGGCCTGGCCAGTGATTGGGGCCGATCGGGGCTGTGGGAGGTTGGCCGGCCGGCCCGATCAGGGCCATCAGGACTGGCCAGCTAGGGAGAAGGGCCGCGGGAGTTGGTTGTGGGAGCCCACTGACCACCAGGGGGCAGCTCCTGCATTGAGCATCTGGTCCCTGGTGGTCAGTGCATGTCATTGCGACCGGTCGTTTGGCCATTTGGTCGTTTGGTAACTTAGGCTTTTTTATATATATACTAGAGGCCCAATGCATGAAATTTGTGCAAGAGTAGGCCTTCCTTCCCCTGGCTGCCGGCACCGGCTTCCCTCAGGCACCCGGGACCCAGGCTTCCCTCTGGCTGCTGGCAGGCACCCAGGACCTGGGCTTCCCTCGTAGCCCCAGCTTCCTCCAGAAGGTCATCAGGAAGGGGATCCGGTCTAATTAGCATATTATGCTTTTATTATTATAGATTGATGCAATTGTAAATGGAATTTTTTTTCTTTGTTTTCCTTTCTGGTAGTTCTTTATTGGTGTATAGAAATGCAACTGGCTCTGGTTGATGTGGCTCAGTTAGTTGAGCTTAGTCCCATCCACCGAGAGGTTGCCGGTTTGATTCCTGGTCTGGGCACATACCCAGGTTACAGGCTTCATCCCCAGTAGGGGCTGTTCAGGAAGCAACTGATTGATGTTTCTCTCTCTCTCTCTGTCTCTCTCTCTCTCTCAAATAAATAAAAAACATTTAAAAAAAGAAATGCAACTGATTTGTGGATATTTATTTTGTATCCTGTACTGTATTCAATTCATTTATCAGTTCTAGTAGTTTTTTGGTGGTTTATGATTCTCTATTTACAGTATCATGTCATCTGCAAATAATGACAATCTTCTTCGTTTCCAAATTGAATGCCTTTGATTTCTTCTTGTCTGATTACTGTAGCAAGGACTTCCAGTGCTGTCCTATATAATAAAAGCCTAATATGCAAATTGTCCCCACAACTGGGAGTTCGACCACTCACTGTGACATGTGCTGACCACCAGGGAGCGTGCGGGGGCCCGGGGGCTCGGGGGCCCAGGTGCTGCCCAGGGCCCAGAGGTCAGCTGGGACCTGCCCTCCACGCCAGACGCTTGCACTTCGATTGCCTGCCAGGCCTAGGGACCGCACCAATGCACGACTTTTGTGCACCTGGCCTCTAGTGTTGAATAAGAGTGGTAAAAGTGGACATTCCTTTCTTATTCCCAATCTTAAAGGACATGCTTTTAGTTTTTGTCCATTGAATATGATGTTGGCTGTGTGTTTGTCATATATGGCCTTTATTATGTTGAGGTATGATCCCTCCATCCCCACTTTGCTGAGAGTTTTTATCATAAATGGGTGCTGGATCTTATTAAATGCTTTTTTAGCATTGATTGATATAATCACGTGATTTTTATCATTCATTTTATTTATGTGATATATGACATTTTTTGATTTATGGATATTGTACCAACCTTGCATCCCAGAAATAAATACCACTATATCATGGTGTATGATTTTTCCCCCAATATATTGCTGGATCTGGTTTGCTAATATTTTGTTGAGAATTTTAGCATCTGTGTTCATCAGGAATGTTGGCCTATAATTGTATTTCCTTGTAGTGTCTTTATCTGGTTTTGGAATTAGGATAATGCTGGCCTCATAAAATGAGCTTGGGAGTATTCCCTCCTCTTGAATTTTTTGGAATAGTTTGAGAAGAATAGATATTAGTTCTCCTTTGAATGTTTGATAAAAATCTCCTGTGAAGTATTTGGTCCAGGACTTTTGTTTGTTATGAGTTTTTTTTTATTATTATTACAGCATCAATTTTATTAGTTATAATGAGTCTATTCACATTTTCTGACTTTTTCTGATTTGGTTTTTCAAGATTGTATGTTTCTAGAATTTTATCTATTTCACCCAGGTTTCCAGTTTATTGGCATATAGTTGTTTATAGTGTTTTCTTACAATCCTTTGTATTTCTGTGATGTCAGTTGTTATTTCTCCTCTTTCATTTCTAATTTTATTTGTTTGGATCCTCTCTTATTTTCTCTTGATGAGTCTGATGAAAGGTTTGTCAGTCTTATTTATCTTTTCAAAGAACCAGCTCTTGGTTTCATTGATCGTTTGTATTGTTTTTATTTCTGCTGTGATCTTTATTATTACCTTTCTTCTACTTACTTTGGGCTTTGTTTGTTGTTCTGTTTATAGTTCCCTTACATGTAAAGTTAAATTGTTTATTTCAGATTTTATTGCTTCTTGAGGTAGGCCTGTAATCCTATGAGTTTTTCTCTTGAAACTACTTGCACTGTGTCCCATAGATTTTGGGTTGTGTTCTCATTTTCATTTGTTTTAGGGTATTTTTTGATTTCTTCCTTGATATCATTGTTAACCCATTCATTGCTTAGTAACGTTATTTAGCCTCCATGTGTTTGTGTGTTTTGTAGTTTTTTTCTTGTGATTGATTTCTAATTTCATATCATAATGGTCAGAGAAGATGCTGGATATTATTTCAGTCTTCTTAAATATATTGAGACTTATTTTGTGTCCCAACATGTGGTCTATCTTGGAAAATGTTCTATGTGCACTTGAAAAAAAAAAAAGTACATTCTGCTTCTTTAGGATGAAATGCTCTGAAGATATCAATTAAATCCATCTTGTCTAGTGTATCATTTAAGGCTGCTGTTTCCTTATTGATTTTCTTTCTGAAAGATCTATCCGTTAATGGCATGGGGTGTTAAAATCCCCTACTATGACTTTATCACTATCAATCTCTCCCTTTATGTCCATCAAGATTTGCTTTATATATTTAGGTGCTCCTATGTTGAGTGCATAAATATTTGCAAGGGTTAGATCCTCTTGTTGGATTGATCCCTTTATCATTAAATAGTGTTATTCCTTGCTCTTAATATAGCCTTTGTTTTAAAGTCTATTTTTTCATATCAAAGTATTGCTTTTTTTCATTTCCATTTGCATGAAATATCTTTTTCCATCTCTTCTCGTTTAGTTTGTGTGTTTCTTTCATTCTAAGGTGTATGTCTCATAGCATTTGTGTTGGTGTTGTTTTCTTATCCATTCAACTACCCCAAGTCTTTTGATTAGAATATTTAAGCCATTTACATTTAAAGTTATTATTGACAGGAATGTGTTTTTTGCCATTTTATTCTTTTAGCATTTTTTATAATATTGATTTGGTGGTAACAAACTCATTTAGCTTTTGCTTGTCTGGGAAGCTCTTTATTTTACCTTCAATTTAAATGGTAGCCTTGCTGGATAGAGTAGTCTTAGTTGTAGGTCCTTGTTTTTGATCACTTTGAATATTTCAAACCTTCTGGCATGAAATGTTTCTATTGAGAATTAGCTAACAGTCTTATGGAATCTCCTTTCTAGGTAACTACCTGCTTTTCTCTTGCTTCGTTTAGTGTTCTCTTCTTGTTTTTACCTATGCCATTCTAATTATGATGTGTCTTGGTGTGGGCCTCTTTGGATCCATCTTGTTTGGGACTCTCTACACTTCCTGCACTTGTATTTCATTTTTCTTCACCAGATTAGGCAAGCTTTCTGACATTATTTCTTCAAATATGTTCTCAATCCTTTGCTCACTCTCTTCTTTTCCTGGTACCCCTATGATGAGGATGTTGGTATGCTTCATGTTGTCTCAAAGTCCCTTAAACTATCCTCATTTTTTAAAATTCTTTTTTTCTTTTTGCTGCTCTGATTGGGTGTTGTCACTACATTGTCTTCCAAATCACTGATTCAATCTCTGCTTCATCCAACCTACTATTTATTCCTTCTAGGGTAGTCTTCATTTCAGATATTATATTCTTCATTTCTGACTGGTTATTTTTTATGGTTTCTATGTCTTATTTTTATGGAGCTGTAGTTCTCACTAGGATCCTTGAGTATCCTTTTAACCATTCTTTTGAACTTTATAACTGGTAAATTATTTACCTTCATTTCTTGTAGCTCTTTTTCTGGAGATTTATGCTGTTCTTTCATCTGGGGTACATTTTTTTATCTCCCCATTTTGACTGCCTCTTTGTGTTTACAGTGGGGCCTTGACTTACGAGTTTAATTCGTTCCGTGATGGAGTTCATAACTCAAATTACTCGTATATCAAATCACTGTGATGTTCGCTGCGCCAACTAGCGGTGGGGTATCTGAAGCTGGCTCATAACCCGAATTTTTTTGAGCTTGCAACTCAAAGCAAAAAATCGGCCGAGAGATGGCTCGTATCTCAAAAAAACTCGTTAGTCGGGACACTCATAAGTCAAGGCCCCATTGTATTTCTATGTATTAGATCTGCTATGACTCTCAGTCTTGGTAGGGTGACCTTATGTAGTAGTTGTCCTATGGGACCCAATGGCACAGTCTCCTTAATCACCTGTGTTGGGTGCTCCAGGAATGTCCCTAGTACGTGTTGTGTGGGCCCTCCTGTTAAAAATGAGTCTTGCCGGGCCAGCGTGGTTTAGTGGTTGAGCGTCGACTTATGAACCAGGAGGTCAGGGCATTTGCCTGGGTTGCAGGCTTGATCCCCAGTGTGGGGTGTGTAGGAGGCAGCCAGTCAATGACCCTCTCTCTCCTCATTGATGTTTCTATCCCTCTGTCCCTCTCCCTTCCTCTCTGAAATCAATATATATATATTTTAAAATGAGTCTTGATTGCTATTGGCCCATTAGTGCATGGGGTCAACTCTCAGGCTGGCTGACTGTGAGGATCAGCCCCGATCACAGTGTATAAGCTGCTGTGTAGGTGCTGATCACACTAAGTAAAATTTGCCCTCAGCAGGGCCTGGTACCTGCCAACATCTCCCTTTGGATATGCCACTTGTGAAGCTAATTAGATCCTGCTCTGATGTTGTCTGAAGCTAGTCACTGGGTGTGTTAGTTCTGGGGCATTTTGGGAGGTACTCTGCTGTAGGTCAATGCTAGACGCTGCCTATGACTGGCCCAGGGCAACCTATTTAGAGCTACAAAGCAATTTACAGTTTGTGGCTGTCTCTGCTTGGCCTGGGTGGGTACAGGAAGGGTTAAGCTGCACACCAAGGCTGGCTTTTACCAGCACTGGGCCCAGGGGAAGGTCAGCAAAAGTCCCAAGAAACCCAAGATCCACTTCTGCCTGCCTCTGCCTGCCAGCTGCCTGTTAGACTCAGTCACTGAAAGATCCTCTGGCGGTACTCGAGTGCATGAGGTAGGTTCTCTGTGAGTCACCAGGTAGGAGATAGTGGTGTTCACCAAATCCATACAGGTTCAAACTCGATGCCAGTGCTGGGTCTGATACCACTCAGCAAATATCCTAGGGTATACCCAGTCTAGCTGCCACTCGCTGGGTGCTTGCACACCTTTGTGGTGAGTGGGATCTCAGGGAATCATCAGGGTGAGGCCAGCAGAGTTTTTCAGGCCCAAACAGACCAAGATTTGGCCACGTGAAGGAAGGGTTCCGTCCTAGAGCCCATAACTGCCTGTTCTGGAGCCTGGTCTTAGCAGTGTGGGGCCGCAGGGAAGCAGGAGAGGGAGAGATGCTGGTCAGTGGTTATGCCATTTTACATTCTTAACATGGAATGTATAAGAGTTTTAAAAGTTCTATATATATACTGAATAAATCTTTTATAAAATGTATGTGTTGTAAATACTTTCTCCTGGTCTGTGGCACACTATCTACACTAATAAAAGAGAAACATGGTAATTAGCGTACGACCACTACCCTTCCCATTGGCTAATCAGCATATCCTTATGCAAATTAACTGTCAGCCAAGATGGCGGCCGGCAGCCA
>NW_005371694.1:50872-85907 GCF_000412655.1 Myotis brandtii
GGGAGTTCGAACAGAAGACCAGGAGTTTGATCACTCGCTATGACATGCACTGACCACCAGGGGCCGGTGCGGAACACGGCAGGCGACCAGTGGCAGCGGTGGGGCACTGAGGAAGTGAGGAGAGGGGAAGGCAGGGAGCCCAGCCAGGCCTAGGGACCCTACCTGTGCAGGAATTTCTTGTACTGGGCCTCTAGTTTAAGAGATATTAGAGCCACCGAATGATATTTTAGGGGAGGAAGAAAATACAATTTTTTCCTCTACCCTGCTATGTTTTCTGGCTGAGGCCCTGCAAATTAGACTGACAAAAGTCAGGTTAACAAGAGTAAAACAGAGTTTTACTATTATTATTTACTACTAACATGTGCCTGGGTGCATACACAGAGGAGAACTCAGTGATGAGTCACTCTAAAGGGTGGTTAATGGCATCCTAACAAAGAACAATACATTTGTAGAAACAGGACAAAACAAAGGAAATGGATTTCAGAATGGTAAATAAAGTTTGTTTTAATAAGGTTTGTGATGTAAATTCCTCCAGTGCTTAGCTGAATAAGAGTCTTGAATATTTAAGTGTGTGTGTGTGTGTTTGTATGTATACCATCAAACTTTATATATACTTAATATATATACATATAAATGTATACCATCAAACTTCATATATATGATACATGATCAACCTGAAATATTACCTACCAGTTAAAAGTGAAAATTTTATGACTAAAATATATATCTATCATACATTATCTATTAATATAAAATTCCATAAAAGTAAGTCAAAAGTTATTGTCTTTGGTTAGTTTAGATTGATCTAAATGACTATAATATTGAACACATATGTCATCTTTCTTGTGCCAATTAATACTTATGTTATAAACTAGAGGCCCGGTGCACAAAATTTGTGCACTTTTGGGGGGAGGAATCCTCAGCCCAGCCTGTGCCCTCTCCCAGTCCGGGAGCCCTAGGGGGATGTCCGACTGCCATAGAGGCAGGAGAGGCTCCTGCCTCCACGGCTGCGCTTGCCAGTTGTGAGCCTGGCTCAGGGCTTCTGGCTGAGCGGCGCTCCCCCTGTGGGAGTGCACTGACCACCAGAGGGCAGCTCCTGCATTGAGCGTCTGCCCCCTAGTGGTCAGGGCACATCATAGCGACAGGTCCACCATTTGGTCGATTTGCATATTAGCCTTTTATTATATAGGAATCTATAATAATAAAAGTGTAATATGCTAATTAGACCAGACGTTCTTTCGGATGACCTTCCAGACAAAGCCGGGGCTGCAAGGGAAGTCCGGGTCCCAGGTGCCAGAGAGAAGCCAGTGCCGGCAGGGGAAGGAAGACCTACTCTTGCACCAGCTTCCCTCTGGCAACTGGGACCCGGGCTTTGCTTAGGCTGCTGGCAGGCACCCAGGACCCGGCCGTCTCCCCTGTGGCTGCCGGCAGGTGCCTGGGACCTGGCTTTGCTCCAGCCCGCCTTGGTCCAGAAGGACAGAAGGATGTCTGGAATGACTTCCGGTAAGTCTAATTAGCATATTAACCTTTTATTAGTATAGATAGGGCCTTCACCGTCCATATCAAACTTTAAAGGAAACAGCAGACACCATATAATTAAGTGCACAGTAGATTCACAAAACCTGCAATTGCAAAACACTGGGAAGAACAAATATCCCAACAATAGGGAAGTGAATGAGCAAAGTGTGATACATGATCAACCTGAAATATTCCCTACCAGTTCAAAGTAAAAATTTTATGACTAAGAAAATTTATAAAACATTTATGATGCTCTTAAGAGAAAGGCAAAATATTTTTTAAAATATATTTTATTGATTTTTTACAGAGAGGAAGGGAGAGGGATAGAGAGCTAGAAACATCGATGAGAGAGAAACATCGATCAGCCACCTCCTGCACACTCCCCACTGGGGATGTGCCCGCAACCAAGTTACATGCCCTTGACTGGAATCGAACCTGGGACCCTTCAGTCCGCAGGCCGATGCTTTATCCGCTGAGCCAAACCGGTTAGGGCGCAAAATATTTTTTTTTAAAGTGATTACAACTATAAACAACTATCTTTTAGAGCTAAAAGATAATAAATGATTTGGCTACCCCAGCAGCCAGGCACCTCATTAAAGGGGTGCCCATTATGCAGATGGTCACTTTCTGTTCTGGCCTAGCCTTGAAGTACTTGAATCCATCTGTTTCTCACTTCTGATTATTACCTTCAGCTCACCAACCATTAACTGTGTTATTTCTGTTTCTGGCTTTTACTTGCACTCTTTATCTCTCTTACACTTGACTCATGACCCATGCTTCGGAGATACCAACAACCTTGATTTCCAAGGCTTCAACCTATCCTTTGAGAAGACTTTGTACACCTGTTCTATCCCACCTAAATGCATCAACTCTTACAGGAAGAGTCTTCAAAATATATACAATTGAAACCTAAGTGTGCTCGGGTCCTATAAGAATGGGTAATAGTTTTTCCTTCTTTCCAAACTTTCCTTGTTCCAGCACCATTGCAGTAAACAGTTAAAGACTTTGTAACAATAACCTTGTCTCATGTCGGCCAAGAGTGGCATCTAGTGGTGATTTCATAGAACTACATTTTTTAGCCTAAAATAAAAAGGCTTATTATTTCACTGGAAGTTTGTGTTTATAACACAGTAGAACAGTATATGTATACCAGGAAGCAAAATCCACTTTATCGAATTAGCTAATCCATAAATTATACAGGCTCTATAGATGTGTCATTTTACACCTGGGGCTCATAATTCATTCTCCATAGGATTCTAGGTTTATTTTAATTTCCTAAAACTGGATTTACTATGGAAAGTAATTCTTAGACTGTGAGTATTTGCACCAACTGCTAGGTTTTGATGCCTTTGGACATGTGGGATGTCTTACACATTTTCATCACTGTAGTAGTTTCCTTGGGATGTCTTAGCAAAGTCTCAGACTAAGTGGCTTAAACAACAGAAATGTATTACCTCACTGTTTTAAGGATAGAAGTCCAAGATCATGGTGTTGGCAGGGTTGGTTCTTTCTGAGGAATGTGAGGAAGAATCTGTTCCATGACTCTCTTCTAGCTTCGGGTGGTTTTCTGGCAATCTTTGGTGTTCCTTGACTTGTACACACATCACTTCACTCTCCACCTTCATCTTCATGTGGCATTCTCCCTAGATGCCAATCTGTCTTCAAATTTCGCCTTTTTGTAAGGACATCAGTCATACCCTAATGACCTCATCTTATAACAACTGCAATGGCCCTAGCTGGTTTGGCTCAGTAGATAGAGCGTCGGCCTGCAGACTGAAGGGTCCCGGGTTCGATTTCGGTCAAGGGCGCATGCCCGGGTTGTGGGCTCAATCCCAGTAGGAGGCGTGCAGGAGGCAGCCAATCAATGATTCTCTCTCATCATTGATATTTCTTTCTTTTTCCCTTGCCTTTTCTCTCTGAAATCAATAAAAATATATTTTAAAAAACAACAAAAAAAAACATTGCTATGAGAAATGTCTAAAATTAAAAAAAAGAAAAGAAATAAAACCTTTATGTTTTAAGCCACCACAATCTTGGGGTCATTTGTTACTGAAGCATAAATTAACTTAAGCTGACTATCACAATAAATACCTAACTTAAGCTAAATATGTGGGTTTTTTCATTCATTCATTAGCTATTTGTTGAAAATTTTCTATGTGATAGGCATAGTACTATATGTTGGACACTGTAACGGTTAATTTTATGTCAAATTAGCTAGGCCACGGCACCCAGAGATTTGTTCAAACACCAGATTAGCTGTCTCTGTGAGGCATTTTTCAGATGAGATTAACATTTAAATCAGTAGACTTTAAAGCAAATTGCCCTCCATAAAGGGGTGGGCCTGATCCAATTAGTTGAAGGCCTTCAAAGACAAATCCCTGAGGTCCCTCCCTCCCCAGGAAGAGGGAATTCTACCTGCAGATCCCCTTCTGACTCAAGCTGCAGCATCAACTCTTTCTTGGGGCTCCAGCCTGCAGGGTTGTTCTGCAGATTTTGAACGTGCCAACCCCCACAAATTGCATGACCCAATTCCTTAATATAAATCACTATATATGTGCACATCCTATTGATCCTGTTTCAGAAACCTAATTGATACAATGATCAGTGAACAAACTAGCATTGATCTCATAGAGCCTACAGTCTAAGGAAGGATACAGACGAATAAACGAAAAAATTAGTGTTTTGTAGTATATGCTGGAAAGTACTCCATTTAATAGGAGCACATAGGAGGAGTGCTTAACCCTGACTTGGAGAATCATAAAAGCTTTCTGTAGACAATAAAGTCTAACTTGGGAACTGAAGGTGGCAGATGGAATAGGAGTTAGCTAAGTGCAGGGCCAAGATGGTGGGGACCAGGGATTAGATTGAGTACAGAACATGTATTCTCATGTTTGGGGGATTTTGTTGCCCCAAAGGGAGAGAAAATTGGTGCTTGGCAGGTGAAATAAACCTTAGCTATTATAATGTTTTGAGACCATGCAAACAAAGCTCAACTCTGTGTGACAAAATTTTATTCCTTAATATTTAATGGGGGAACTGGGGAGATGATTAGAACAAATGCCTCAACTGTCTCTTTTGGGGGGGAGGCACTTATGAAAAAGACCTTAAGAAACATTGGTATAGAGAGACCAATTTGGGTAGAGGAATGATCGCCTGTGGAGCTGTGGAAATGAGAGAGAACATACAATATTTGAAATATTGGAATGGCTGAGGCAGAGAGTTGGGAAGGAGCAGAGTCAGGGAGAGTAGTGAGAGGAGGCTGTTCTAGCCACAAATTTTAAAGAAAAGTCAATGTGAAAATGCATTTCCTCTCACTCATCTAAATAGTGTAAGTAAAATTGTGTCAAAATTATCTACTGCAGACTGTGCTGACTTTTTAATATATGAATCTGTATTCTGTGTTTATAGTCACTGAATGAATTACTAAGTTTTAAACATTTTTTCGAGATGGCAAAGGACAATTGTTAAACTATCTTTTTCTATCCATCATTCTGGGACTTCTTAGTTTTGTAATTATAGCCTCTAGAATAGCATCACGTGCGTGTGGGTACTTAATCATAATGCTCTTCTGGAAGGCACATTAACCTCTGGAGAATTTGCATGTGATTTACCTCACTGGAGTTTCAAAGATTAAAAATATGAGAGTGAAAAGGTATTTTTCTTGGCTCCATTATTGGGAATAGAATGAGAACAATGGTCTATTTAATAACCATTATCATTATCTTCCCCACAGATTGAAATAAAATTACTTTAATATTCTATTAGGATAATCTTTGCAAATATGCTGCCAATCATTTTTTTATTTTCAGCAGCTTGTTAACAATGAACTCAAAGCTAATTCAATGCTTTTGAGAGATAGTATAAACTTAATTCTAGAATCTAAAGAGCTAAAAAATTGTATGCTGTACTATAATTTTAACTTTGAATATTTTTCTTTTTTTAAGGGGCCTCTGGTGAGTTATTCTCTGGTGTGTGTTTTTTAACTTTGAATATTTTTCTATGACATCCCTAGCCTGCTCAATGTTAAATAGAACTAATTTGATGTCTAATATAATTTTTTTCTTATTTTTGTATTGATTTGAGAGAGAAAGAAACATTGATGTGAGAGAGAAACATTGATCAGTTGCCTCCCTCACACACCCGGACTGGGGATGGAATGTGAATCCTGGGTATGTAGCCTGACCGGGAATTGAACCCACCACCTTTTGTTGCTCAGGACGACATTCCAACCAACTGAGCCACACAGCCAGCATTCTAATATAATTTTTTAAAGAAGCAGCATTCTTATAATTTCTTTAAAAGGTCGTGTAACGAAAAAGACAGTACACGGAAATAGTTCTGAGTATGTGTTCTGGAATCAGCCTGCCTGGCTTCAAACCCTGAGTTGCATCTGTTTCGGTTTAAATGTCATTAGCTTTTAGAAACGAGGGCAGATGTGTACAGTTATGTGATCTTATCCTCTCTGTACCTCACTTTCCTCACGTGTAAATTACGGATACTAACAGAACCATTACATGTTGTTGTTGTGACTTTTACATGAGGTAATTATGTAAAAACACTTAGAACAGTGCCTGGTACATACACAGTCAATTACATTAGTTGCTATTATTATTTTGTGATTAAGTAGCTTTAAAACCATTTGTTGAGTGCTTCCTCTGTGTCATAGGAGAAACTTACTTGTGAAACTGTTAATACATCTTACCTAAAATGAACCTCAGACTCAAGGTATTTTTTAAAACTGACTTTATTATTATTATTATTCTCTTTAGTACATTTCAGGTCTTTAAGTTGTTTTATTTTTTAGGAAAGGATGGTACTTTGGCTCTTATGTGAGATTATAGACATCTAACATGTGTAAGAAAAAGCACTCCTTAGGACAGTAGGTGGGAGATGATTTCCTCTTCAGAATTTTTTTGTTGGGGTCTAGCATTTATATTTATGGTATTATTTTTTCTAGGTTGACAATTGGGTAAAGAGTTACCCATGAATTTCTGGCATTTTAAATTTTTGATTAAAGAAATTGAAACACTTTTTTAATATTTATACCTTTCAGAAAATGTCTTTGAAATTTAAAAATGCAAAACGAATTGAAGGCCTTGATAGTAATGTGTGGTGAGTACCTTAGAATCAACAATAACACTTTGGTGAGTTTTTTTTTTCCTACCGTTTTTCTATCCCTACTTGGGAATGTTTAGCCTTGTCTCAATAAACAAAGGAATAAATCAACTTATTTTAATTCATCCATTAAATGGAAATGGAAGGAAGTTAATGATGCATACACATGTGCCAAGCACTGTGCCAGGCACTAGAAATAGGCAGAGAAAAGACAAATTTGGTTGCTGCCCTCATGGAACTTACCATCTAATCCATGAACTTTTCTTATTAGCTCCAGTCTTTAGCAGTTAATAGGAGAACCTAGCAGGGCTGGTATGATTGAGAAAAATATCTATATGATCAAAGTATGTGTATCATGGAATTGAGATTTGTAAGAAATGTTAAGTTTATTTGTTCAGCTATCTTTTTATTAAATGAAGTCATTTTGTAGATGATAAAATTTTTGTTGAGAACTCGTTTTTTAAAAATCTAAAGCAGGTCTTATTTTTAAGTTATATAATAAGATTATGAGGTATAAAAAGTTAGCTCTTAATTATAGTGCTTATTAATATTAGCATTTTTATTTTACTTTATTTTTTTTCTTTATTGATTAATGTATTTCATATGTGTCCTTATCCCTCCATTGCCCCCCACACACACTCATGCCCTCACCCCCCTGGTGTCTGTGTCCATTGGTTAGGCCTATATGCATGCATACAAGTCCTTTGGTTGATCTCTGATATTAGTATTTTTTATCTTAGGATTGAATTTACCGAGTTGGCTGCAGACCCCTCTGTTGTGAATCTTGGCCAAGGCCTTCCAGATATACCCCCTCCTCTATATGTGAAGGAAGAATTATCAAAGATTGCAGCAATTGATAGCCTGAATCAATATACACGGGGCTTTGTAAGTATAGGAGGACCGAGTGGGGTGTGTGCTTGTAATTTATATTGTATTGTGTATGGACAGACTTCTCTCACTTCTATATAATTGGCTTTCCGGGACCAACTGTCCCAACCTGATAACCAAGGAACCCCTCCCTTTCCCTTGTCTGCTAGGATGAGCTGTCCCCTACTTCCAGCTGTGGAGGGGCTGTCCCCTTCCTTCCTTTGCTGCTGTTGGAGCGTGGTCCTGTGGCAACAAGGGAGGGAGAGTATTGTTGAGACATGTGTTTCTTTCCCATTACCACCTATGCAGCCTCAGCACTGGCCTCTTAATTATCTTCTATTTCCAACTACTTTCTTTCTTCTACTCTACCTCAGCCCAACCCCCATCCTTCTGTGTTCACTAGTGAATGCCCAGGATATCCAGAGATTTCCTAGAAAAACATACAAAATATCAGCTACCACAACCTATTAAGTGAATTGAGCAAGGTTGTAAGACACAAGGCCAATATACAGAAATCCATTATATTTATATACATGAAAAATCAATAGTTGGAAATTAAAATTTCTTACAGACCATTTACAATAGCATCCAAAACCATGAAATATTTAGAATTGAATTTTTAAAATGTAAAATCTGTACACTGAAATCAATAATACACACCTGAAAGAAATTAATACCTAAATAAATGGAGTGATATATGATGTTCATGAATTAAAAGACTAAATATTGCTCTGGCTGGGTGGCCCAAGTGGTTGGAGCATTGTCCCATATACCAAAAGGTTATATGTTCAATCCAAGAGGCAACCAATTGCTTTTTCTCTCACACATTGATGTGTTGTTTCTCTCTCTCTCTCTCTCTCTCTCTCTCCCCTCCCTCCCTTCCTTTCTCACTAAAACCAATAAACATCCTTGGGTGACAATTTTTTTAAAAAAAGACTAAATATTGTCAAAATGATAATTTAACCTAAATTGATTCAGAGCAGAGTTTGTCAAGCTATGGCCTGTGTCTGAATCTGTTGCACTCCTGACTTTTTAAATAAAGTTTATTAGAACATAGCCATTCCCATTTATTTAGGTATTTCCCAGTTTTTGTAGACATATATGAGTGCATATGTGTGCGTGTTTTTATCTTGGTATAAGCACTGAGGATGGTGTTGCACTGACACCAGGCTGAGGACATCAGTCACCTCAGGGGAAGGGAAGGAAGTGATAATGAGGAGAAATAATAATTTTTCTTTACATAACTTTGCCTAGTTTAATTATTATATGAAGCATGAATTATTTTTGTAATTAAAAATGTTAAAAAACACAGACCCTTATCGTCCTAAGAAAAGAATGATAATTGCTTTCAAATCATGCTTTGCAAGAATTAGTTAGACATGGTATTTAAAGGAAATTTTGGGTTTCTGAGAGTGGTAACAAACTTCTCTTACTCTTTCCACAATTCACGTCTATTTTTTAGCTTGAATTTATGCTGTCTTTTTCTCTCATTATTGTTTTTTAGTTTACTGATTATGTTCTATTACCTCTTCTATTATTAATTATACCCAGTTTCTCTAATATGATAATATCTCCTAATTTCAAAATATGAAAAATGTGCTATAGCTTTGTTTTTATTGATTTTAACACAGTGAGGGTCTGGGGCATACTAGTCAATATTCTGAAAAGAATAAAAAGGTGGCAAATAAATGCAACTTTGACCAAAAAAAATGACTCCTTTTCTTCATATGAACCGGGGTGGACAACTTACAAGGAACCTAAGGCCCTTTTACCTCACAAGCCTGGGGTGTACCCATCCAGCCTCCCTCTCCTGCATCCTGACCCAGTCCATCCCTCCGGAGCCCAGGTGCTTTCCAAGCAAAGGCATGTTACCTGCACTTGGACACTCTCGCAAGTGACAGAAAACCAGGTGGTTCCCCTAAAGCAAAAAGAGGAAGTACTGCTGGATAGAAAAAATAAATATTGACTTTGATACCTAAGAAGACAAAAGGGGGAACAGGACGGGGAAGAAAGAGAAGGAAAGAAGGGAACAGAACATGGAAGAGAAGATTGAGGAGGAGCTAAGAAGTCAGGCCTCCCCATGTCTTAGACTCGGTACATTTACAGTCCCCTCAGTGCTCATGTTCAAGTTGTTCTCCTAGGTAACTACTGCTCTCTTGGCTCTCAATGTGAATAATGTTCCACTTCTTCCTCACATGTGTTGCCAACACTAATGTGCATTTTTTTTTTTGGTGAATTTCTTTTCTCTCGTCTTAGTCCATTGGTTGGAATAGCCTGTTCTACTGTAACTTGGAAGAACAGAATCAAGGGATGAGATATATAGTTAATGCCGGTTCCTGGCTGATTTTAACTAGGAAAAATATCCAACTCTATCCCATATGATTACTGTCAAAAATAGTCATTAAATGTGATCTAATTACTATCAAAATGTCAAAAATATATTTGATGTTGAAGTCAATTTTTAATCAAAGCAAATAACTTTAAATTCTGTGTTCTAAAATCAATAATTTAATAGGAAGTTTTTAATCATTAGCAAGTCTTCCTGGCCATTCATGTAGGAACCCTCTGGTCATAGGGGAAAAAAAAATTTTAATTAACTGCCAATTAAAAAATATTCTTTGGATAATTATAAAAACCCAGGTTTTTTTAAGTTTCAATTTTAGAGCCAAATTACTTCAAAGAAGTAGTTCCCATAATCAAGGTTTTTTTCTTCTTTTTTTTTCAACAGGGTCATCCACCACTTGTGAAAGCTCTGTCCTGCTTATATGAAAAGTTGTATCAAAAGCAGATCGATCCAAATAAAGAAATCCTTGTGACAGTAGGAGCATATGGCTCTCTCTTTAGTGCCATTCAAGGATTAATTGATGAGGGGGATGAAGTAAGTATTAGTTAACATTACCATATTACCCAATTCATCATTGTTATTTGTCCTGCCTTTGAATCTTTTACTTGTTTTATGCTATTTTTTATTTTTTTTATTTTTGAAGTATAATGCATATGCAGTAAAGTTCACAAATCTTAAATGTACAGCTCAATAAATTTTTACATATGTTTATGTGTATCTCCATAACCACAAACCAGAAGAAGATATAATACATTCCCAGCACCCTTTTGCCCCTTCCTAGTCTATATTCTCCCAGAAATACCCACTCTTCTGTCCTCTATCACCTGCTCTTTAACTGGATATAATACCATCATATAGTATATACTCTTGAATCTGGCTTCTTTCATTTTGCCTGTGAGATTCATCCATTTTGTTGCATGTACTTTATTCTCATTTTTAAAGCTTATTTAGATAAAGGCAGGTGGAAGAGGCCAGAAATGATGGGGAAAATTAATCTTAGTTTGCACTGCTAAAATAACCTTTCCTCTGAACTTAATCAGCAAGTATTTGGTCCTGTCCTTTTGCGCCCAGTATTGTTGGCAGCATGGCGTGAGGAATGTGTAACAGGACGGTTGAGTCTCTCTGCTGTTTAGTCCTGTGGTGTAAGACCCACTTTGTCACCGAGCTCAGTCAGCTCTACCCCTACGTCCCCATTATCATTCCAATACCCCTGCTTCAGGACTGCCTGACCTCTTTCATTTATTCAAAAATTGCTGAGGATCTCCTCTATGCTAAGCTCTGTGGGAGGGAAGATTCAAGGCAGGCAGTCTATGCATGGAAGGCACTCTGTCTAATAAAGGAGAGAGACGTGTAAACAGATGAAGAGGAATGCGGTGTGATCATCAGCATGAGGATGTCTGGGTTATGGTGGGGACAAAGGGAAGAAGTAGGTCTGGAAAGCTCCAGAGAGGGGTTGCTTAGGCTGGGTCTGAAGAATAAATGCTCACCATGACCTATATTGCTAATTCCTTTGTTTGAACCCTGCTAGCACTTTATCTGTACCTTTTTCATTAAAAAAAATACCACTATCACTCTGAGTTATATTGTTTTATACCTCAAATCCAAGGCAATAAGCTAAAGGGAACATGTAAAGGAAGTACAGTCAAACTTTGATATAAAAATATCCTTTAATCCTATAAAATATTTGCATTTTTTCTTTATACGTTGATGTAGTTAATCCTTTGCTGCCACCGCCTTCTCTGCTACTCTGTTGGAGTATGCCAAGGCCCAGCCCTTGGCCTTCTCTTCTCTAGTCTTTCTTCCCTGATCACTTTATCTAATATTTTGAAACCAGACATGTCACTTTGTATGATGTTGACCTATTTTATTGTCTTTATTAACATTGATTACTATCCAAAATTATTTCATTTACTTTCTTGTTGTCTTGTTTATTATAAGAGTCTCAGAGGACTGAGTTCCAGAACTGGTTTACTACTGTACTACCATCACCTAAAATAGTGAACGCCCATCCCAGCTGGTGTGGCTCAGTGGATTGAGCATCATCCCATGCACACATGCCCAGGTTGCACACTCAGTCCCCAGTAGGGGCATGTTTCTATCTCTCTCTCTCCCTCTCCCTTCCTCTCTCTCTCTAAAAAAAAAAAAAAAATCATTAAAACATTTTAAAAAATAGTGAGTGCTCAATAAATATTCTTTAAGAGGGAGGGGAATAGTCCCATTGTAAACATGAAGCAATCACAGTGAAGAGTGTCAAGTACATTGGTTCAGTTCTACCTTCCTGCCTCCTTTTCTAAGCTCTCCCTATGTTTCTCACCAGGGTTACAAAGATAGGTCGTCTTAGTCCCAAAGAATTTTACAGACTAATTGAAAACTTGTCCCTGGTTCATTTCTTTGTCCTCTGCATACCTAACACCTAACATAGCACATTGTATAGTAGGTACAATGACTAGGACAAACTAAGGGCCTTCAGGATGTAAGGGTCTCTTTTATTCCAGAGAGAAAGGCCTTAAACAGGAATCATCAGAAATACAAACAGTAAAAAGTGTGAATTTAGAACAATAATTAGGAACCATTTACCCAACAAAACGTTAAACAAGACAGCTTACGATTAACTTGTGAAATTATAAACTGCTCTTGCCCTATTTTTCAAAAACAGTTGCTATATATGGAAAGATGTTTACACCCTTTACTCTAGCAATCATCTGAATTTATTCAACGGACTATTTAAAGATAGAGAAACCACACATACTTACAAATGGACATAACATTTTATTTATACAAGCAAACAATAAGAAAACTACTCTAGAATTCAACAGGCTCTCAAATAGCCATTAAAACAATAAATATTTAAACTATAATTATATGAAATTTTTGTGAAATATTGCTAGGTGTAAAAAAGAACATTTGAATGTATATAATTATGTGTTCAAACTCTCCTTATAGAAAAGCAAAGGGTCAGGATGCTAGATTCAGGCTGGCAGATTGTGGGAGGGACGCTGGCTGGGCTGGCTGGATTGGCCCACTGACCTGGAAGCCAGCCCATGAGTGATGGAGAGAGAGCATACAGGGGCAAAGGGACCAGGAGTATACATACCAGGGACTAGGAAAAAAGACGGAATCCAGACATGTCACCTGGCAGGGGAAATGTGGTATCAGACAATAACAATAGCATCCCAGCTGGTCTCCCTGCATCCACTCTTTGTTTCTGGATGCTTTTGAGGAAAGGGAAAATCTTTACTTTCAAGATAATACTTAGAAATTAGTACTGCACCACGGAGAGCATTGCAGTGTTCTCTTTCTTTATAGTCTGGCTTCTGCCACCATCTGACGTTTTATTTCCTACCTTGGAATTTAAATGAACTCTTAATGTTTTTGGCTGGACATCCCTTTGAGAATGTGATGAGCGCTATGGCCCTTTTCCCCTAAAAATCTACTTATGCTCATATAAAACTGCATGCAATTCCCAGGTCCCCACTGCAAACCTTTCTATTGATCTCCCTAAGAGGTCAACGACTCCAGTGAAGGCTCCTGATGAGTTTATCCACAGAGTCTCTTCTATTCTGATGTTAGCTACATGCTGCCTCTCAGTTTGTAGTATAGTGCCTCACACATAGCGGTTACACGGTATTTGTTAAATGAGTCCATGATTGATATGATGTGTTCCTATTTGGGTGTATTTCAGGTCATAATAATCGTGCCTTTCTATGACTGCTATGAGCCCATGGTGAAAATGGCTGGAGCAACACCTGTTTATATTTCTTTAAGATCTGTAAGTTCACCAATACCATTCACATGCTTTAAGAAGTTTGAAAATACCAATATCTTTGTCACCAATAACGCTTCTACTTTGATTACATTTGGGGATTTACTATATTATCTCTACTCTGACTGAAGTTAACAACGAGCTTTCGGGGGAACTTTTATTAATTTATCATGTGTTTGCCGTGTGTTTCTGTTGTGTTAGCATCCACATTGTATGTAATATTATCTTTTGTGGTCATTGGTCTCCCCCACTGATGGAGCACAACCAGATTAGAGACCGTTTCTGACTCACTTTTCTAGCACTGCTCCCCAGTGACTAGCAGTGCAGGGCAATGCTGGGTGCTCAATAAATGCTTGTTGAATTCTTTATCTTTATGAATATCACATAGTACCATTGTCTTTTTAAAAATATTTTAAAAATAAGTAATATACTAAGGTGAATCACAGAATCTTCTGCTAGTCTTATAGTATGAGCCATGTTAACCATAGCTGTCTCTGGCTCCTTTGAAGGAATATGGGCACTGTAACAGCTGTTAATGTTGACAGGGTCCATTTTTCTGTTTAACAGGTGTGAGCATGAGACTCAAGTCCTCTTGGGCTCTTAAGGCAGAACGAAAGCTCAGTTATTTCTGTTTATTTATCTTTTTTGGTTAGTCATTTATTCAGTTACATTTGCCACTCCTTTCTCTGAATTTTTTTCTTTATTGGGTTATTTATTTGTAAGACAGCAAACATGAATTAATTGAATTAAATCACATCTTCATTCTTCATGCTTAGAAACCTATGGATGGGAAAAAATGGTCTAGCTCTGACTGGACATTGGATCCCAAAGAACTGGCAAGTAAATTTAACTCCAAAACCAAAGCTATTATACTAAATACTCCACATAACCCCATTGGCAAAGTAAGTGAGTCTTTGATCTCTTTATACAGTCTTCTGATCCATCGTTTTCTCACACGGTGAAGAATAATTGCTCTGCTCTTGTTTCCTTTAATATGCATAGGTGTACACCAAAGAAGAACTCCAGCTAATTGCTGACCTTTGCATCAAACATGACACACTCTGCATCAGTGATGAGGTTTATGAATGGCTTGTATATTCTGGAAATAAGCATTTAAAAATAGGTACTGATCATTATATAGAGTTACAAACCTAAATGTGTTCGGGCATGTGTGCAACAACCGATTGGGAAGGATCCCAGAACAGCTTTAACACAATCTTTGTAGTGAGTGTCGTATGAGTACTTACACATGAGATTTGAATAAATGGTGCTTGAGTGAGTTAATGAGCAGATTGAAGGACAGACAGTGCATACTTAAGGGGAGAGATTTGGGATCACACTATAACACTACAAAACCAGAGAAGCAGTACTGCCTATATCCGTGGCTTTTTATCAAAAAATCCAGCTCTAACTGGGTACATAAGACACAGGAGCTAACTTGTTCCTGAACTGGACGTTCTCTGCCGAGCAAGTCGCCAGGTCAACGGGCAGAAATTACAGGGACAGTGAGCTAGTGCTGCTTGGCCCTTGCCTAGGACTTTGCCACTGTGACTGGGCCATCTCACGAAGGCCATGGTGTCTTCGGGGGTAACCCAAATTTATATGAACTCTTTGCACTTGCCCTTCCTATGCCTGAAAACACTTTTCCCTCCAAGGTACACAGAGTTCAGTCTTTCACCTCCCTCGGGTCTCTATTCAGGTGTCAAGTTTTAGGGCCACAGTTACACCTCTCCTTCCAACATTTGCTTTTGTCCTTTTTCTGTTCTGTTTTGATTTTTCCTCCATAGCAAATACCAGATCTATATATTTTACTTCTACCAGAAGGAAGGGATTTTTGTTTGTTTGTTTGGGTGTCTGAATCCTCAGTTCCCAGTAGAGGGTTTTGCACATGGTATACGATCCGAAATTAATTGTTGAATAAATGAATAGGAGGTATGAAAAGGTTAAGGGAAGTATAACTAAAATCACTATGGCAGCCGAAACCGGTTTGGCTCAGTGGATAGAGCGTTGGCCTGCAGACTGGAAGGTCCCGGGTTCGATTCCGGTCAAGGGCATGTACCTTGGTTGCGGGCACATCCACAGTGGGAGATGTGTAGGAGGCAGCTGATCGATGTTTCTCTCTCATCGATGTTTCTAACTCTCTATCTCTCTCCCTTCCTCTCTGTAAAAAGTCAATAAAATATATTTTTTTTAAAAATCACTATGGCAGAAACCAATAATAAAAAAAGTGCACTTATATATAAATATATATTTCCAGCATCATAATAATCTTTATGGTGCATTACAAACTGCTGTAGAGATAGAGGGGAAAGCAAATGTTTGTAAAGCTCAACAAAGGAGTGGGCAAAAGATGAAAGTAGGAAGAAAATCCCTATCAGATAAACTTACAGTACTGTGGCAAAAAGGCATGAAAGATCAAGATAAACTTAAGAAAGATCAGTGGTTTATAAGAGTGTGTTATAGTGACTGGCAGATATGACGGTGGGAAAGTAGAGTGATTCTGAAGGATTTTGTATATGAAAATAGAGTAAACTGTTGAGGAGTGTAAAAATAAAACAGTCTTTCAAAATGAGAGACAATAAGCATTTACTGAGATCAATAAGAATAGCTATTCTGGAATCATTAATTCAGGTGAAAGCCCCAATATGCTCTACTAGGAGACAAAGGCAATGGGCATTTATGAGGAAGGTAAAGGGAATACTGACATCAATAGAAGAAAGGCATTTCTGTTGGTACACATAGCTTGTTAATTTTAAACAATGATTTTAATTTTCACTAGTCATTAGTCCAGTGGTCTTAATAACTAATTCCTCATTATCTTTGAAAACAGTTCTTTGGAAAACAAGGTTGCTTAAGCCCAGTCCGAAGGTTATTTTGTCCTGTTTTTACCATTTCAAAAATTTGAGGCATAAGACATGCAAGGCAGTTCCTCTGACATGGCAACTATGGCTGCATTTTAAAGTGGCTCCATTTATATGTATTATTGTTTATAGGTCAGTGGTTCTGAAACTTACTTTAGTGGTAGAGCACCTTGAAGCCACAATGTTTGCATCATGAAATAGTGATATATTGCATTCCACCCTGAAACTAGAAGCAATTTCCCTGACAGAAATTAAATAATTAAAATTCAATATAAAAATCATTCAATAAAAATTCTCTGCATATTTTGCATAACAAAGAGCTATTGAAATAAACACATTTGAGGTTTTCTGATATTGCCATTAATATTCATTTAGTAAATGCTCCTTTGTTTCACTATTGGTAGCACTCACTATCAGATAAGTGCTAGGATTTATCGTAAGTGCTTAATACAATCTTGTTGAGGAAAACTTAGTTGATTTTTTAAGTTCTAAACATTAATTTGATCACCAGAGAGAGTACCAGTGAGCACACTTTGAGAACTGCAAAAGCTGTGGCAAGGCAGGGGAATTGATTACATGATTGGATTTGTTTTAAAAAAGGTAAGAACCAGCTGCAGATGAGGATTGTCAGTCAGTCAGATGCCCTGGTAGTGGAGATGATAAATGCATACTGTTTAGAAGGGGAAACTCCAGGGCACAGAGTATATCATTAAAATGTGGGAAGGGAACAAGCAAGAATGATTCTGAGATCTCCAGCCTGGACCACTCAGCAGTGATGAGGCCCTTCACCAGAGATGGAGATGGAGACGGGGGAGCAAATCTGTGGGGAAGAGCTGAGCCAAGGAAATTCCTGCTACTCATGCTTTAGTCTTGCTGAGTTTTAGTGTCTATGAGACACAAATGTCTGAAGACAAGTGAAATTATAGGCCTGCTGATCAGGATCAAATTAGGAGGTAGAGTGTTAAACAGAAAAAGCCAGAAGCAAACTGTGATTCTGTGTCAAAATTGCATCAAAGTTCACTTTCACCTGTCTTGTTGCTAACCTCAGTTTTGGGCCATTTGAACTATTCCGGCCAATATGGACAATTAACTTTTGGGTAGATATTTTTAGATTAATTTTTATTAAATTGATATTTAATTATTTTATTTTAAATGATTTTAAGTTTATTTGATTGATTTAAAATAAATATTTATTTAAAATAATTCTGTTTAAGTAATTAAATTATTTTGTTAAAGTTACTAAGTTTTGTTTAGATTAAACAGAGAGGGAGAGGTATCTACCTAATGAATAAATATAATTTAATATTCATCCTAAACCATGTTCATGCCTATGTGAGAATGACTCAAAGCTTTAGAGTTTTAGTTAACTCCATTTAGCAATATTTTCTCAAAGATTACTTTAAATAATCTTGAAATTATTTTTAAACCTGTGTTATATTTAAACCTTATGTTATATTAGAAGCCCCTCATGGTAACAGTGTAACTAATATTATTTGCTAGAGATAACAAGACATATTTTTAACTCAGATTTTTCAGTTGTTATAACAGCCCATAAAGTTAAACTATGGAAAAAATGAATTCACTATTTCATTATTTAGAGAGTAATTCGGTTGCATGAAAACTTATTCTAGCAAATACAGTGGCCTTTGTTACATGAAAGATACAAAATGGCTATTCCATCAATTTTCAGAGTGCAATAGTAGCTCTTTAATAGGTGTACTGGTTAATAATGGCGGATTTTGTAATCAAAGAAAACACGATAATTTCAAGAGAAACATCAAAAGTGCATTATTCAAAGTAATGTCAATCACTAGCTACACATTTCCCCCATCTTTCAGGTAATTTGTGGATACTGTTCCAATAGAACTTTTCTTGTTTTGAGGCAAACCATTCAGAGACCCAGTTTTCTACTTCTTTGTAGTTTTTGAAGTGCTGCTCAGAAAGTGCATGTGCCATCAATTGGAACAAGTGGTAATCTGAAGAAGCAAGGTCTGGTGAATATAGCGGGTGGTGGGTTAATTCCCAGGCAGATCTTTTAACGTGTCTTTAACTGGTTTTGAAGTGTGTGATGGTGCGTCATCTTGAAGCAAAATTACTTTGCCGTGTCTTCCTGGCACATTCTAATCGTTTCACGATCAAACCATGGTTCAAATTGATTATTTGTTGTCAGTAGCGATCAGTATTAACGGTTTCACCTGGTTTTAGGAGCTCATATTACACCACACCTTCCTGATCCCACCAAACGCAGAGCATTGTCTTCTCTCCGAAGTGATTTGGCCTTGCAGTCGATGTTGGTGGTTGACCTGGAGCAACCCATGATTTTGTGCATTTGGGATTCTCAAAATAAATCCACTTTTCATCGCCAGTCACAATTCAATGCAAAAAAGACTTTCGTGCTTTTGAAGCAACATTTTACTGATGACTTTTCAGTTTTCCATTTGTCTTTCGTTCAGTTGATGTGGCACCCATTTTCCTTCCTTTAAAATCTTTCCCATTGCTTGTAAACGATCGGAAATTGTTGAGCAACGTTTAATCTTTCTGCAAGTTGTTTTTGAGTTTGACATGCATCTTCATCCAATAATGCTTGTAATTGTTGGTCTTCAAACTTTTTCGGTTGACCTGGACGTTCTTTGTCTTTCACATCGAAATCATCACTTTTAAAGCGTTTAAACCAGCGTTCACAAGTATCTTGAGATGGAGCATGTTCACCATAAGCTTCCTGAAGTACTTAGCAGCACTTTTCTTCAAAATAAAGTAATGAATTATAACTTCCTGCAAATGCTCTTTTTTTGGCACGAAATTTGACATTTTTAAGCGTAAAAATATCGATGATGTTAAGGCCTTCAGCAAATTTGACATATGAAGTTTTGAAGTTTGCTGTCAATACAACAAAACAGCATACATATCAAATCGCATATATATCAACATATGTGTAACTCCATCTAGTGAAAAAAAAATCCGCATTATTAACCGGTACACCATAACTCAATAAGGCTCTGTAGCCACAGATCATGAATTAGCATCATCTTCATGGCACAGAGGCTGTAACCCTGGTGTGGTGCTTTTCATCGTGCCTCTAATCTTTATCTGACTTCTATTGAAGCCCAAGTTGCCTGTGAGTAACTGTTATAGTTGCTGTGGCTGGTTTAAGGATCATGGGTCCTGAATGAGAAGTGCAAAGACCAGTTGCCTTTCAGATATAACTGCAAGCTAAACTTGCTGATACTGGATATAGTTTTTTTGTTGTTTTTTGTTTGTTTGTTTGTTTTTACTGTTTTTTTTCTTTTTATTTAATTGTTTAAAGTATTACACATAGTAGTACATATATCTCCTTTTTCCCCCCCCCATTGACCTTCCCCCAGCCTCCCCTACCCCGGTCGCATGCCCTCATCCCATCCTGGATATAGTTTTTTAAATCATCAGGTCTGCAAAGATTTATTTTTTATTTTTTTCCTCTGGTTACTATAGTCACACTCGGTGCTGTGGTCATCTGTTTACATTAACTTCTGTGGCTCCCCAAATCTCTGAGATTGAGAGGAGATGAACATCTAGATGTTTTAAATTATTTAGGGCCCCTTTTATTGAAATAGTGGAATTTGTTCTTATTGGATCAGATTCTTGATTCAAATGATATCTCCAGGTTTCAGTAAAAAAGATGTTTCAGTCAACAAAAGAAACCTCTCTTATAGAAGAGATAGAATAATACACTGATATTTGTATACTAACCTGTTAAGATTTGGGAAATTAGCATAAAATTATTTGTAAGCTATTTATCTGATCAGTTTACATCCACTTTTGTATGGCTAAAATAGCCATCAACAAATTAGCTCTCTTTTGGAATACTAAATTAGATTTGATGGTGTGTATGAAACCTACATTTGACAGGAGTACTCTTTAATTTCTGTCATATGTAACTTACAGTGAAAACATATTAGGATTGTGTTTGTTTCTCTGGATAACTTTCATTTTCAAAGATTTTATCTAAATATTGTTACTAATAGGCCTTTCTGATTTTGGATATATATTATCACATAAGGAGAGTGGTACTCTGCATTATGCTTAGTTTAGATTTGCTTTGGTCACATAGGAAGTGGCACGGGTGTCACAGTGTCCTTTTATTTTTTTTTTAATATATTTTATTGATTTTTTACAGAGAGGAAGGGAGAGAGATAGAGAGTTAGAAACATCGATGAGAGAGAAACATCGATCAGCTGCCTCCTGCACATCTCCCACTGGGGATGTGCCCGCAACCCAGGTACATGCCCTTGACCGGAATCGAACCTGGGACCTTTCAGTCCACAGGCCGACGCTCTATCCACTGAGCCAAACCGGTTTCGGCCACAGTGTCCTTTTAAATACTTGGAAGTCTAGAACTGTCTCAGAACTTGAAGGGCTATAATTATTTATGTACAATATTAGGATATTCCTTCTTCGAATGGACCCTTTGAATATTCATTTATCTTTTCGTTTTTGTTATACTCCACAAGGAATACAATTATACTTTTCTGATTTATGCTGTTTTCCTACCTTTACAAATACTGGCAGGTGTTTCATGATAGACTGAAACTATGTATACATTCGTTTTGGAAATTTGTTTAGCTACTTTACACTTTAGTAAGCTGTGAGAAGATTACTTTAAGAAAACAGCTTAGCCCTAGCTGGTTTGGCTCAGTGAATAGAGTGTCAGCCTGTGGACCAAAGAGTCCCTGGTTCAATTCCAGTCAAGGGCACATGCCCCCTTTGTGGGCTCAGTCCCCGGTACAGAGCGTGCAGGAGGCAGCCGATCAATGATTCTCTCTCATCATTGATGTTCCCATCTCTCATTTCTCTGAAATCAATTAAAAAAAATATTTTTTAAAAAAAGAAGAAAGAAAACAGCTTACCCCTCTCCCCAGAAATGGGTATTTATTTTCCTGTTGTGTGTACCAACACTCTTAGAACAATACAAGAGCATCTATTGTGCCTCTAAAAAAAATGTGAAGAACGTCACAACTAAATTATTGAATTCGAAAAGCAGTGTTGTAGGTAGCATTCTCAGAAGATTAACAGAGAAATAATGTACCACTGTCCAGCAAAATTCAAAGACTCTCCATTTTTATACCTCCAGGACTTTATTTTCTGCATTCCCTTTGCCCAAAATTTACCTTCCTTTCCGCTTCCCTGCCTGGCAAACATTTCCTAAGTCTCAGCTCAAGCATTACTGGCTACAGAGAGGCACCCTAACGCCTTCTATCCTTGTACAATACTCCATGCCTGTCGCTATTACAGTGTCACACTGTATTACAAGTGTTGTCTTACTCATCTCCTGCCCCCACTAGACATTAACCCTGAAGATAAGAACTGTATCTTTCTTGTCTTTGTTTCCTCTAGACCTAGCTTAGTCCCTGGCGCCTGATCCGCCTGATCGCTGCTAATAAATGTTTAACAAGTGGATGAATAAATGAATGAATGATTTTATTAAAGATATCAATCAACTTGAAACGTTTAACAGTCATTTCTCAGTATCTGTGGCATCTGTATTTGTGAACTTACCTACTCACTAAAATATATTTGTAACCCCCAAGTCATTACACTGCTTCTTTCTCAGACCTGTGCAGAGGGGTCACCTGGTATGCATGTTCCCAGTGGAGGTCAACAAGGCAACACTTTGCCTTCTTGTTGCAGCTCTTACTATTAGCAAGCATCCTTTTAATAGTGATTTTGCTGTTTAAAGTGGCCCCTAAGTCTGGGGCTGAAGTGCTATCTAATGTTTCTACTAGTAAGTGCAGGAAGACTCCATTGTGAATTGTGGAGAAAGTACTTGTATTAGATAAGCTCCATTCAGGCACAAGTTCTAGTGCTGTTGGCCATGGGGGTATTACAGGGGGGGTATCTAAAAGTATGGAGCTTCTTTTAGGGTGAAAAAAGTTCTAAAATTGATTGTGGTGATGGTTGCACAGCTCTGTGGGTATACTCAAAACATTGAATTGGATACTTTAAATGAGTGAATTATGGTGTGGGATTGCTATCTCAATAAAGCTGTTAGCAAAACGCATATACGTACACACGCATGCACGCACAGGCATACAGATTGCTGGGCCCCACCTCCAGAGTTTCTGATTCTGCAGGCCTGTGATGCAGACCAAGAACTTGCCTTTCTTACAAGTTCCCCGGTATTGATATTGCTGGTGTAGGGACCACATTTTTAGAATTGTTGCCCTAAGGATTCTGTAGATATAGATTCAGAAAATGGCCAGTGTGACTCAGTGGTTAAGCATCAGCCTATGAACCAGGAGATCATGGTTTTATTCCTGGTCATGGCACATGCTTGGGTTGTGAGCTCGATCCCCAGTAGGGGGCCTGCAGGAGGCAGCCAATCAATGATTCTCTCTCATCATTGATGTTTCTAACTCTCTCCCTTCCTCTCTGAAATCAATAAAAATATAAAAAAAAAATAAAAATAAAAAAAAAGATGCCAGCACTGGTTTGGCTCAGTGGATAGAGTGTTGGCCTGCGGACTGAGGGGTCCCGGGTTCGATTCCGGTCAAGGGCATGTGCCTTGGTTGTGCGCACATCCCCAGTAGGACATGTGCAGGAGGCAGCTGATCGATGTTTCTCTCTCATCGATGTTTCTAGCTCTCTGTCCCTCTCCCTTCCTCTCTGTAAAAAATCAATAAAATGTATTTAAAAGAAAATGAGCAGAAGAGAGGTGAGCTAAACAATAGCCAGGAGTACAACCAAAATGGGCTATGGAATGATTATATTCAAAACACAGCTACTATTAACACTGGGTGCTGGGTGCCACAGCGTGTATGAGCAATATACCAAACCAGCCCAGACCACTGCCTACTGGCCCTTCTGCCACTCCTGCCCCTGGCAATAATTTTGCTACTTTAAATGATTCAATCTATTACATATTATTTTGCTGTGATATTATAATGTTTTCAAGCATTGTAACATTTTCAACTGTGCTTGAGTTAAAGTTACATTGTCTTTTAAAAAGCCGATTGAGAGCCTATAACTATACTGACTATACTATGATACATTTATATTTTTAGATTATACCAAATATAGATCGATTGGAAAGCAATTATTTAACTTTTTTTTTTCTGTTCAGCCACTTTTCCGGGTATGTGGGAGAGAACAATAACCATAGGAAGTGCTGGAAAGACTTTCAGTGTAACTGGCTGGAAGGTAAGATGAGGAATTTAATTGCTTAACAATAGGCATGTACTTTATATCTTGTAGATTTTTTGTGTGTTTTAAATGCACATTTTTATACTTACCGATTATTTGCTTATAATTTATTCATTCAGCTTTCATATTGGCCTTTGTGTTCTTTGGTTCCTAATCATTTCTTTATAAGTAAGAAAACATAGGTAATTTTTTATTTTATAAGTAACCGACTAATGACACATTTTTCTTTGCAAAGAATGTTCAGATTACTGCCTATTCAAATAAAAGGAGAACAAATATTAATAGCAATATTTTGGCACTTACATTATGTCCTGGATTCTTAGTGCTTACATGTACATATTCCTTTCATTCTCATAACCATGTTATGAGGTAGATATAATCTATTATCTCCATTTTGAAGACAATAAAACTAAAAGTACAGAGAAGTTAAGGGACTTGCCTAAGGTTGCACTGCTAATAATTTCAAGCCAGGGCTTGCAAGCTAGCTTCCAAATGTATGCACTTAGCCACTGCACTCTGAAGCACAACAATTTATCCAGTTGAAACTTGATTATCTTCAAACCTCACTTCTCCTAAACATGACTAAGAAGCCAGGGACTAGATACGGACGTGGTGAGGGGAAGGGAAGTATACAGGACAACACGAGTGATCCTTGTGATGATGGAAATGTTCTATGTTTTGACTATATCAATGGCAGTATCCTGATTTGCAAGATGTCACCATTGGGTGAAACTAGGTCAAGATTAGAAGGAATCTATGTTATTTCTTACAACCGCATATTAATCTACAATTATCTCAAAATTAAAAGTTTAATTAAAACCAAAAAAAAAAAGATGCCTGCAGAACCAAATAATGGAAGAATCCCTTAGGCCCTCATTCATAGTTACTTTAATCTATATGTAGTTCAAACAAGCTTTGGTACAGTGATTTAGACCTGCAGAATATCAGAAGTAGCAAACCAGAAGAGAGGAAGATAATAATGATTGCGGGTACTATTTACCTTCTGAGAGCAGAGTTTAGTGACTCCATTTGGAAACTTTTACACAAAAACAAGTGTTGAACTGATTCTAAAACTGAGCTACTTTTATAGTGTGAACATTTTTAATTGAATATACTTAGTAATTGCATTAAGCTTATCTACTCTATTAAATTTGATACATACGATTAGATTCACTTTTTGAAATTTACTTTTATCTGTTCCTTTTCCAGCTTGGCTGGTCCATTGGTCCTTATCATTTAATAAAACATTTACAGACAGTTCAACAAAACAGCCTCTATACCTGTGCAACTCCTCTACAGGTAGGTGTTATGGTAACTTGGGGTTGAGGCATGGTCTTTGAGTGAAGGTGTTATGTTAATGTTGTGTGTTTGAATGGCCTTAGTTATTTTTTTTTCATGTCCTCTTTGATCAGGGCTTCGGGTATAATTTGGGAATTTAGAAGCAGACACACAGTCATTGCTATTAAGAATAGTTTGTTGTTTTTTAGTACCACAAGCTTTAACTTTGAACACTCCTTCTTTGCTGGTGGGATTACAAAGTACTCCTGCCTCTGGAGGACAGTGACAGCACCAAGCTGGACTATAGAAGCGCATGCCCGATGAAGCAGCATCTCCCTTCTGGGAATTTACTCTATAACTATTCCTGTGCGCATAAGAAGTTCTGTCTGCACACAGCCATTTATTGCAGAAGATAAGGGATAGTCATTATCCATCGACAGGCAGTTGGTTTAAGTAAACCATGATCTAGCTAAACATTTAAATATGATATGATGGTATTTGTGTCCTATTTCTCTGTAACAAATTAACACGAACTTAGTGGCTTAAAACAACACAATTTTTTTTTCAACTTATAGTTCTAGAGGTCAGCAGTGGAAATGGGTCTTACAGGGCTGAACACACAGTGTGGGCATTGCCGCATCCCTCCTGGAGGCTCGAAGGAAGAGTCCGTTCCTTGTCTTTCCCAGCTTCCAGGGGTTGCTTGCATGCTTGGTCCATGGTCGCATCACTCCAACCTCTGCTTTTGTCAACACATATCCTCCTGCCACCTTCCTTCCCTTTTAAGGATCCTTGTCATTGCATTAGACACAGATAATCCACAATAATCTCTCCATCTCAAGACCCTTACATCATATTTGCAAAGTTCATTTTATGTACAGGTTCTGGGTTTTAAGACATGGACAGCTTTGGGGGCCATTATTCTATCTAACATCATGGCTGTTTAAAAATTTAAAGTAAAGAAAGGGAAATCGTGAGGAAGCGCTATAATTACTGATATGGAGAAATTTCCAGAATATAATGTATAGTAAAAAGGCAAGATACCCAGCAGTGTATATTTATGCTACATTTTGTATAAGAAAGGGGGAAACTGTTTGCTTGTGTGTTTGAAGGATCTCTGGAAGGACCCATGATAAAACTAATAAAAGTGGCTATTTGTAGGGATGAAATTAATAGATAGAGACAGGGATGGGTGAAGGAATTTTTAATGTATATCTTTTTTCTATATTGTTTCTATTTTTAAAAGATATTTATAAAACAGGGATCCACGTGCCATCATTCTGGGAATAATCAGAACACTGAAAAAAATTTATTTTTCTGGAAGGCAGTTAAAAGGCCAAAGAATAAAATATGTTGACTATAGTAAACTTACTTTTTTGCTTCCTGTCATAAATGCCTATGAATAATAAAAAATATATATTTTACAAATTTTTTTCCAGTAACTCTAAAGTAAGACCATGATAAAGGCTAATTCTGACATTTGCTTTTGTTATATAGTATTGAATTCATTTTATCCTCTGAAAATAAATCCATTCTCTTATTCAACAAATATTTATTGAGTATTAGAGATACAGCAGCTAAAAATTCCTGCCCTCGTGGACCTTACTATCTAATGGGGAGACACAGATAATAAATAAAAATTTTAATAATATAATATGTCAGATATTGATAGATGCCATGGAGAAAAATCAAGTAGTGAAGAGGGAAGACATAAAAGTGCTAAGGAGGAGAATATATGATGTTAAGTGATCTTTGAAAGCCTCGCTGAGAAGGGGACATTTGAGCTACAAACTGAAGGAGAATAAGCAGTCACATGGTTACGTAGAGAAGAAGAACCCTCTAAACTGAAAGAACAAGTGCAAGGGCCCTGGGGTCAGGCAGCTTGGTTGTCATGTTTATATCCGTGAAAAGCGTAGAGGCTGAAATAGGATGATTAAGGGGTAAGTGTAGGAGGAGATAAATCAGAGAGGTCACTGGGAGCCAGATCAAGTAGGGGCATGTTTGTCTCTGTAAAGACTGAGTGAGGTAGGAAGCCACTGAAGAGCTTAGAGCACACGAGTGTCATGCTCTAACTTGCGTTATCAGAGGGACTCTTAGCTGAGTGAGAAGACTGTTGAAGTGATCGAGAAGAGAGACAGCACTGGACTGAACCAAGATGGGGACGGTAGAAATGGTGAAAAGGGCTTGGGTTCCGAATGTATTTTGAAGGTAGACGCCGATGGATCATAAGTGGGTTATGAGAGAGAGGCGTCCAGTATAATTCTAGTTAGGAGAGATGTTTATGTCTCCTTAGCTTTGAATTTTCTAGGGCAATCATCCTGCTATAGGGGAATGAATAAGTTGCTAAGGAAAAGGTAGATTCGGCTAGGAATCCAGAACACCTTTTTCAGAACCATCTTATTCTCCATTTCAGCGAAGTGGCCTGTTTTTTTCCCATGCCTTCAGACAAACATGTTTGGAAACTGGCCCAAGTTTCTAGCAGAAGCACAGATTTCTAGGCTGAAGCAACCTATCCTTATTTATCCAGGTTTTTTTTTTTTAGTACTGGGGAATTATTATTTTTTTTTCCTGCTGCATTGTTTTGGCATGCAGTCTTCTCTGTGATTTAGCCCTTCTCTGCCTCTCTATCATCTCTTGCCATGTTATCTATCTTGCTACCTACCCTCAATGACACTAGACTTCTCTCAGTTCTTCCAGAACAAATCACACCCTGTAATCAACCGTGTCTGTCTCATCTCTCTCCCTGCCCTCACCAATACACACTAACTGGAAGCTTCATAAAGGCAAGGACCATGTTTATCTTGTCTATCATTCTAGCCCCAGCATTCATCACAATGCCAATTTTAACATAACTCAGGTAATTTACTGAGTAATTGAATGTATCCTTTAGTTCTTGATACGTCTTGTGATTAATTTCCTTAAAATTTGGCCACTTTGCTCTGCCCTTCTATCTCTTAACTATCCCAAGTTCTTGCTTAGTTGCTTGGATCTCCTGGTTGGCTCTGAGAACCAATATTTCTAAGTTGTCCCAGTTCACACTTGCCTACCACACTTTGGCCCTCCTGCGTGGATAGGTCCATGTTCTTTATGCATGCCCTGAGTCAGACGTGTGTACCTGTTTCTGACCTATTGCCTCTCAGACACCTGCCTAATGGCATTGGCTTTTCTCTGGGCCCAATTTCACCCCTGGGTCTGACTTTCTGAAGAAAGGTAGGGAAGCCACTCACATGCCCCAGAAACTTGTTTCTAACCCCTGTGGACTTAGACCACTTTGTTGGGATACGCATGATTAGGACAGGGACTTGCACACCTCTGAGGAATGACACAGTGGGTCAGCTTTCATTTCCACTCCGTCCTCCAGGGTAATGGGGAAAGGCTGGCTAGTTCGTCATTTCTCCAGTCATCCTTTAGACTTGGATCTAACAAGTCATTCTACAGCTCACCTCAATAGAAAATAACATAGTGTCTTTTCATTTCCAAGTATGTCATCTTTACATAATATCTCTTTCAATTTGGAATTTCATAGCTTATTCTCAGTTCTTCACATTAGATTTAATCATTTATGTGTAATTGATTCCTCCATTAATCTGTAGAGTTTAACATAGGTTCACAGGAATTCAGCTGTAATTCCCTGAATGACTTTTTGCCAATAGTATTATTATTCGGTCTTTATTAAACTCAGTAATAAATAACGTTACCATATTTCCTTTTCACATTTTCAATCTTAACATACAGGAAGCCTTGGCTCAAGCTTTTTGGACTGACATGAAGCGCATGGGTGACCCAGAGTGTTACTTTAATTCTTTACCAAAAGAGTTGGAAGTCAAAAGAGATCGGATGGCACATTTACTTGAAAGTGTTGGCCTAAAACCTGTAGTTCCTGACGGAGGCTACTTCATCATTGCTGACGTGTCTTTGCTAGGTTTGTAAAGGTTTTCATAATTTCAAATATATAGAAACTTATGTGTGAAGTTATATCAGAATTACGGAGAAGAGATTGGTGTCGAAGCCATCTCAGCATTTTTTCTTTGAAAAAAAATGACTTTCACAATGTCAGTGTTTTCTACAGTCATCTGGACTTTTAGGTCCTTGACCTTTCATGTGACTTTGTTTACATACTTATGGAGCCAGTTGTTGTAAGTGTTCTCTTAAGCATAGAATTTTCTGTCATCTTGTTCTGGTGTGTAACTTAAAACACTGAAATCATATATGTAACCTGTGTTCCTTTGAGTAAAATTTTAGTTTCCCTTTTTACTTGAGAAAAATAAGATTTCTAAACTGTCAATGCCATCAGGATTATTTGCCACTTTAGAATGTACTGAAATGAAGTAAAGAAGGAAAATAATATTAATTGAGGGTCTACTACATGCCTGGCACTTTCAAACATGCTTTTGAAGAAGCATTCAGCTCCATGTTTAAAGACACAAAGACTTAGAAAGTTTTAAATAACTTGTCTGAAGTCACACAGCTAGATTCCCAATAATTCTGTTTCCAAAAGCATTACCTAAAGCTGTTGTATGTAATTCTGACATGCCATACAAATAGAAAGTTAGAAGCATGATAACATTTTATATATAACTAATTTTTCTTCAAAAAAAACTATAATGTTAATAGTAAATTTTATAAAGCATAATTTATTCAGACAAAAATTATAACCATTTTAAATAGTCTTAAATGTTTTAAGGTTCTATCACAATGAAGCTATATGCCACTGAACTTAAACCTTTTGTATATACAAAATTTTATAAATTTGCCAGGCTCTTAAGCTCCTATACTCTGAGGTTTTGAAATCACTTTTCTTATATTTGGTCTAAATGTGCAACTCATTTCATGAATTGATAAAAAGAAATAGCACAGTTTTCATTAATTGTATTTTCGCTTTAAAGTGGAAAGCCACAAAATATTCAACATGAATTACTTTATTTAAAAGAATTTATACTTTTATCTGCTCTCCAAAAGAATGTGAACTAACTCGGATTAAAAGTATTTCATATACTATCTAACCTAAGAGGTCAACAGACCTGACTTTGAATTCTAGCTATGCCAAGTGCTGGCCATGGCAGTTGAGTATGTTATTACTGTATCTAAGCTTCAACTTCCTCATCCATAAAAAAGGGAATAAAAGTGATTCCTTCCTCATAGGGTTATGGGAAGGAAGATTTCCTAAGATTCTGCATAGAAAGCACTAAGACCAATGCCTGGCATAAAAGTTGATATTATTATTGCTGAGTGATCTGGGTTTGGCAACTATAAAAACAACCTGGGATTCATGAACAACTACTACCTGTTGTAACTTCCTCTAGCCACTCACAGTGCACATAGGCATAATTCTAGTGCCTGGTTCCTAAAAGGCATTGTAAGATGTTGGGTATACTCAAACATGTATTTCAATACTTGGAGCATTTGGATTCTAGAAGGAATGTACTTTTACATTTATGCTAGCATTGCTGGTTTTGCCTTAAACCAAGCAACAAATTCACTTGACCCATTTATATTAAGCCCTTTACATGAGCAGAGCACTGTGGCTTGCACTTACTCAAATCCAAATTAAGGTCTAAATCTGAAAAAAAGGAAATCACCTTTTTAAAGAAAAAGTCTTTCATACAATAATGTATGTGTTTACTTATAAAATAAAATCATTGGTACATAGGAGAGGGAAGAAGTAAATATTTCAGTCACCTGGGTTTATTTAGGATTGTAATTAGCATTATTAACTCAAGACCAAACTTTGTAGCAGCAAATGGAATTAGTTACCTAATTGTTGAATAAAAAGAAGCCCAACAACTTTTTTTTAAAATGTATTTTATTGATTTTTTACAGAGAGGAAGGGAGAGAGATAGAGAGTTAGAAACATCCATGAGAGAGAAACATCGATCAGCTGCCTCCTGCACACCCCCTACTGGGGATGTGCCTGCAACCAAGGTACATGCCCTTGACCGGAATCGAACCTGGGACTCTTCAGTCCACAGGCCGACGCTAGCCACTTAGCCAAACTGGTCAGGGCAGCCCAACAACTTTTTAGATGAAAATAATTCTTTCCTGAAACCAAACTTTTTGAGATAGTAAATCCTAAAAAGAATGTATCACATTGTGACATTAAACATCAAAAGGACAATGATGCAACTTTCGCTTGGATTATTGCATTAAGCTCTTAAACAGTTTCCCATTCTATCTTTAGACAATCAGTCCTGCATAAAATACTAGTTTAAGTCTTAGATCTTGAAGTAGTGTGGTTGTAATAAGAATAGAAAGGATTTTGGTTAGAAAATTTTTTGTAATGATGGAAAAAAGAAAACTTTCTTTTTCATTGTCCTTCTTCACCTGTGGAGGAAAATGTAATGTCTCTAAGACTCTTCTATATATGAAGGCAAGTTCTTTTTATTTTACTCGTTCATCTTTGCTCAGATTAATTTGAATGTAAAAATTCTTCCATGTACTAGAGGTAGTCCCACCATATACTAAAGACTAAAGCAAACAACAACACTCATTTGATGGTAGCTTGAAAATAAAAATAAACCATAAAGTACATGAACATAGTAATGACTTCCCTTTAAAATTCATAGCAGTGGCTAACTGGTTAATATTTTTGAGCATTTACGATATAGCAGGTATTATCCTAAGAGCTTCACAAATGTCATATTCTCACTAAAGTCCAATGAGATCGGTGCTATTACATCCTCATTGATAGGTGAGAAAGATGAAATAGAGAATCAAGAAATTTACTGAAGTTAATCAACTAATAAGTAGCAGAGCTGGGCTCTGAACCCAGAGATCCATGCCCTCACCAGGGAATTTTTTTTTGCTGCCATACTAAGCAGCTCTCTAGACCAGTGACCTTCATCCTAGAACTAAAAATGAAAACATTTGATTAGAAGATAAGACGACAAATAGAAGATTATTACAGTTGTTTTACTGGGATAGTCTGGTCCAAAATTATGCAAGAGATAGTGGGAATACAAAAACCAATTTTGATTTTCATAGGTTACTTAAATACCCAAATGCTTTTATAATATGGTTCAAACTTGTACCTTTAGTAAATAGTTTTAGTTTATTTGAGGAATTCTGACAAGTATTCAAAAGAAGTGGATTTTAGCTTTCTTATAACTATCAAATATTTAGAATTATATTTATTGCCTTCTTTCCTTTTAAGCACCACAGCAATGAATTCCTCTTTTCTAAGCTTTACTAGAATAAGTAGTACAGCTAGTATCAATTGCAGTTAGTTAATATCCTCCTTTACTTCCTTCTATTGCTATAGGTAATCAATCACTCCTTTCTCTGGGTCACCTTTGAATACACTACTATTGTGTACTTGTCACATGGACTTTTCACATAATTTACAGTTAGACTCTAACTTTTCAAAGTGATCATTTTTGTTAGAGCCAAACATGAATTAACTACATATACATATATATAATGTGAAATACTTGAAATAGTAATTTAATTTCCTCATCTATAAAGTGAAGGTTATAGCTACCTCTTAGAATTGTAAGACAAATAAGTGAGAGAATTATCTAACATGCTTATTAGCAAATAGTAAATGCTCAATATGTGGTAGTATATTATTAGCATTATTATATGGGATTGTTACGTTCTTGAAAGCACAGGGGAGATTAGAAACAAAAATCATTAAGTAAAAACATATTAAGATCTTTTAAAAAATATATAGGTGAAACTTTCTTCAATGTCAAGGTTTTTATACCATGAAGTAAAGAGACCTGGTGGTGGGGCCAAGATCCAAACCCTGACCCAGAGCTTCCTGCTAAACTTCTATCAATTACCACCTGCTGGGGCCACAAACTCCTGGCGAAGAGGCACTGGTCAAGCTATGTTCGCTCTCACCTCTTCACCTAACAAAGGCCACACTGGCGTGTATGTGTGTGGGGGGAGGGGGGGGTGGGGGGGGAAAGGAAACTGTCTCAATCTGTTTTGAACAATAAATTGTAAAATTTCAATGATTACAGTAATCATCAAAATAGCTTTCTGCCATTCAAAATGACCTAAGAGTACAAATCAATGAAATTGAAACAATATGAAATATGAATTGCTGAAGTTGAATGCCAGAGAAATATCTAGCCCAGACCTTGAAGCAAGATTGGCGCAAGAGATAAGAATAGGAATGCATATTTTTCCCTAATTTAACATTTTTTTTAAAAAAGCATAATGTGTGGAAGAAAGAGATAAACAATAAAGGATATCACTTGGAAGATCTACACAGATACTTTCCCTTTACAAATAATGAGTAATATTAGTCTACTCATTCAACAAATACACTTTTTATTGCTTATATGCTAGACACTAACCTAGGATTTGGGGATAATGATAGATTGCAATACAGGCGCTTTACCTTTGTTGATGACTTCTTGGAGGTATAAGTGTTATGATGAATACTCTATAAATTTAGATGCCATTTCCTTAATAATGATCACAGACCCTTATATTATTTCTAGGTGGAAAAACAACACTTCTTTCCTTTCCCTTCCTACTCTCTTCCAGGGCTAAGGGGTGTGTGCACAAATATGATCAATCAGATGCATATTTGAGTACTGCCTTAAAGTATCGGTAAAGCTAATCTGTGGCATCTCGCTTTCCACCCCACCATGTGCAGTATGAGACTTCAGCAGATTTTGTGAATATCTCATAAGAAAAATTTGAATTTAACAGACTTAAATTAAATACATATTGCCTCAGATGTAATACATAGGTTATCTAATTTTCATTGTTTTAGATGCAGACCTCTCTGATATGAAGAATAGCAATGAACCTTATGACTATAAATTTGTGAAATGGATGACTAAAAATAAGGTAAAAGTTATTGGCCTTTGCAATATTGTGTTGTATTTTATAGTTAATTTATGAAGGAAACCTGCTGACATGCTTTGAACAATGTTAACTATAATTTTGTTACATGATAGTCTACCAGTGCCTATTTGGAGGATTTTTTAATCTTTTTTTTTTTCTGAAATTGTTGTGAATACTTACAAGTATCAATTTTTCCTAATGTTTAGGGTTAATATGTGAAATGTAAGTAGTTTTCTTATTTTACCTTCCAATTTATTTTTTAGAAACTCTCAGCCATCCCAGTTTCAGCATTCTGTAACAAAGAGACCAAGTTACAGTTTGAGAAGTTTGTGCGATTTTGCTTTATTAAAGTAAGTTTTCTGTTCTACTAAAAAACACACTTATAATGTCTTTCCTTTTTATGTATAGATCACCATTTTTTTTTCTCTTTCTAGACATGATGTGCTTATAAAGCAATTTTTAAATTTTATTTAGCTGCCATGAAATTAACTGAGTACCAGAATAAGTGTTGAGTTTAAACATAATCAGACATCTTACCATATAACATTACAATGGCTAGCATGCAATAAAAAATTACTAGACATGTGAAGACACAAAAAATGATGACCCTTAAATAAAGGAAATAAAGCAGTCAGTAGAAACATATCTCAAGGTGACCCAGATGGAGAAATTAGCAGACAAGGACTTTAAAGCAAATATTATAAGTAAGCAGATTTTATAAGTATGTAAAGGAAAATATGGTCATAATGAGTGGACAGATTAAAATATTTAAGTGGAAATTCAAGAACTAAAGGGTGATATCTACACTAATAAAAGAGAAACGTGCAAATTGACCATCCTCTGCTACACCCACTAGCCAATCAGAGTGAGTATGCAAATTAACCCAACAAAGATGGCAGTCCCTTCTCTGCTTCACTCCAGCCACAGGAAGCCCTATTCTTGCAGGAATCTTCTTGCAACGGGCCTCTAGTCCTATCTAATAATAGACAAACATGGTAATTAACCATACCTCTGACACACTTCCCATTGGCTAATCAGCAGGATATGCAAATTAACTACCAACAAAGATGGCGGCTGGCAGCCACGCAGCTGAAGTGAGCAGGAGGCTTGCTTGCTCCAGTGATGGAGGAAGCCAAGGTTCCCCGCCTGCCTCGGCCCGGCTCTGAGCTCCAGAAGCAACAATGTTTCAATTATAGAAGCTAAACAAACCCAGATACCTGCTTTCAGCCGGCCATGGCCTCAGAGCTGGAGCTGGGCCTCAGAGCTGGAGCCGGCTCTCAGCTCCAGTGACAGCTATAGAAGGTAAATAAATCC
>NW_005371694.1:86409-95940 GCF_000412655.1 Myotis brandtii
GGCTGCCAGAGGGATGTCTGATTGCCATCTTAGGCCCAATCCCCCAGGGAGCAGGCCTAAGCCAGCAAGTGGTCACCCCCGAGGGGTCCCAGACTGCGAGAGGGCACAGGCCGTGCTGAGGGACCTCCTACCCCCAAGTGCACAAATTTTTGTGCACCGGGCCTCTAGTTTGATAATAAAATGTATATGGCATTAAACATAAAACATTGAGGATGACAGGAAAAAAAGGGTCCACTTGAATACAGATCGATACAAATTATTCAATCTGAAGAACAGAGAAGAAAATTACTGTTGAAAAATGAATAGAGCCTCACATTTGTGATGCAATATCAAGTGACAATTTACATGTAATTGGAGTACCAAAAAAAGAAGAGAAAATGTAACAGAAAAAATCTTTTAAGAAATAATGGCAGAAATGTTTCCAGATTTGGTGTAAAGCAACCTATAGATCTAAAAGTTAAGTGAACCACACAGGATATACCAAAAAGACAACAACCCTATGCCTAGACACACCATGATCAAACTGCTAAAAACCAAAAGTAATGATAAGATTTTGAAAGCAGCCAGAGAAAAACTAAATTCACAGGCACAGGAGCAGATATGAGTGTTAGCTAACTACTTATTAGAAACAACGAAGACCAGGTTATAATGAAATAACATCTTCAAAATGCTGACATAAAAAAATAGATCAGCCCAGAATTCTATATCTAGGAAAATGTCCATTAAAACTGAAAATTATATATACATCACTGATAAATGAAAGCTGAAAGAATTTATCATCAGATCTGTAAAAAAAAATCAGAATGTATTATTGCTGTTTTTAAGATGTGATTGCTACTGAAAACAGTCATTCTGGTATTAAGGTACTCTCTACACCAACACATTCATCTGTAAACCGAGTCAGATTGAGATAAACATTGTTTTCAACTTTTAGAGGCAACCTATAGACTATGGAAGACTCCCCATAGTAGAATATGAATGTTAACAACCTAACAATATCAAATTTAATTGACTAAAGTGTGGTGAAGAGCAAGGCCATTAATACTCTCATCTTACAGTGGATCTAGAAATCTCTAGAGCACTGGTTCCCAACCTATTTTTGGCCATGCCCCACCTAAGCATCTCTAAAATTCTGATGCCCCCCTGTGACATATAATTCTTATTATTCAAAAAATAAACTTCACTTGGAGAAAGCCTAAAAGGCCATTAACTATTGGCCAATAGCAAGTAAAGTTTCAAAACATATAATAAAGAACTGAAATGTATAAATATGTCACAATATATATTTATATACTGTATATGAGGCCCCTAGAACCATAAGAAATGCAAAAAAAATCACTGTTAATAACTCATTCTCGAATTGTCCCCCTTAATAATCAAATTGTCCCCCTGTGGGGCATGTGCCCCAGATTGGGGACCACTGCTCTAGATGTATATCATTTGAATAGAACTAACAGAGGGGGAAAATAACATTAGACTTCCAGTTTTAAAATTGTTCTCTCCATGAAAATTATTTTAAAAATAAAATAACAACTAGGATCCTGGATGGAGTGGCTCAGTTGGTAGAGCGTCATATCCCATACACTGAAAGATTGCCAGTTTGATTCCCAGGCAGGGCACATACCTGCGTTGAGGGTTTGATCCCCAGTCTGAGAGTGTATGGAAGGCAACCAATCAATGTTTCTCTCTTCAGTATTTCTCTCGCTCTCTCTCTCTCTCTCTCTCTCTCTCCTCTAGTGAGAATTAAAAAATAACAACTAATAGAATGCAAAACAAATTCCCCAGTAAATGATAAAGAGTTGCCAAGAACAGTGAAGATAATGGTACAGAGAAGACACCTAGAAAGGCTCCTGCTTCTACATCTTCAAGTTAGAGACAGAGCCCATCAGGTAGCATACTCATTATTCAGAACAATAGGCACAGTAAGTGCACTGCAGTGAGACTTCTCCAGACCCATGTGGCCTCAGGGAAGAGGCAGGGCAGAAACATAGTCATGTCATCTGGAACCTGTGTGAGGCAGGGTGAAGAAAAGATTCTGATTGGGCTATAGATTTACTCATTCACCCTGTTCACTTTGCAAAAGTGTGCTGAGACATTGTGGAGGAGATTTATTAAATTGGAGGTAGCCAATTAGTTAGGAAGTAAAATCTAAAAGAACTCTACATCAATCATATTAAAATTTACTGTGAGTCTGGAATAATTTCTGCTGTCTCCTAGTGCTGTCCTGGCTCCTCCCTTCTCCAAATCTGCAAAAACATCTTCCAATCCAGACAAAGCCTGCAGGCAGCAAGCTCATTACCCAGAACACTAGGACCAGTAGGTGTAATGGCAGTGGGAACGTACAAACAGAACTCGATCAAAAGTGAGCAAAAAAAAAAAAAGGAGCCAGCTATGAAGCTATAAAAAGATACTATAAGGGGAAAAAAGAGAAAGATACAAGTTAAAAAACAAGTGTCAGACAAAATATTCACAGAAAAAATGTTTCCATACAGCAAATAAAAATTGTAGTATTTCAAATTCAAACACTCTAAAATAAGATGAAAGCAGAGACTAAGTTTGGGGAAGATAGAGTAAGATAATATAAGAAAATGAAATGGTAGCTGTCAGAGCCAGATAAGAAATTTAAAGGAAAAAAATAAAGCTATCGGTAATTGTACTGGTAATACAAACAGCACAGAAAACACTATACATTAAGTACATTAAGGATTGAGAAGACTGAGCAAAAAGAAGTGGAAAAGAACAAAGAATTTTAAAATATTAGAAAAATTATAGACAAATAAAATATCTAGTCACTAGGGGGGGGGCGGGGGGGGGGGGGGAGCAGAACAAATGGAACCACAAAAGTATTTTATAGCTTTATTTTGAGAATACTTTCCATTTAAAAAAAGCAAACAATCTAAAATTGAAAAGGAATACCTTATCTCAGGAAAAGTTGTCACAGAATGATTAACACTGAGCGATACCTTGTTTAATATATTGCACTTTAAAGATAAAGAAGTGGCCCTAACCGGTTTGGCTCAGTGGATAGAGCGTTGGCCTGCGGACTCAAGGGTCCCAGGTTCGATTCTGGTCAAGGGCATGTACCTTGGTTGCAGGCACATCCCCAGTAGGGAGTGTGCAGGAGCAGCTAATGGATGTTTCTCTTTCTTCGATGTTTCTAACTCTCTGTCCCTCTCCCTTCGTCTCTGTAAAAAACCAATAAAATATATTTTAAAAAAATAAATAAAGATAAAGAAGTGATTACTATTTCTATTAAATGAACAAAGCAGAAACAGATTCATAGATACTGAGAATAGACTGATGGTTGCCAGAGGGAAGTGTGGTTGGAGGACTGGGTGAAAAAGATGAAGGGACTGAGAAGTACAGATTGGTAGTTACAAAATAGTCATGGAGATGTGAAGTACAGCATAGAGAATGCAATCAATAATATTGTAATAACTACATATGATGCCAGGTGGGTACTAGAAATATTGGGGGGAATATTTTGTAAAGTATATGATAGTCCAACCACTGTGCTGTACACCTGAAATTAATAAAAAAATAATATTGAATGTAAACTGTAATTGAAAAATTTCTTTAATTTTTTTAATCTAAAAAAAAAAGTTGTAGATTTCTTTGGTGTCAGTATAGCAGCAATGAAGTGCCCAGAATCGGCAGCCAGCATACTAAAACAGTATGAGGTAGTGATTGGCATCACACTTCTCTAGTTCCTCTACTATTGAATTCTTGTGAGGTTCATTCCTCTTTCCAGCCAGAGAGCAATGGGACATAGCATTATAATAATTGGTTTTTATGATTTGCTACTGGGCTTCTTGAAGAGCTTGGGGCCTGTGTCTTCGGCCACCAAAGTGAGGGAAGACACTATGGGCATCATTTTCCAGACTTTGTTTATGCTTCTGCTGGCGTTATGTCTTAAAATAGGCAAGGCTTCCAGTGACTTGATTTGCTGGGAAGGTGTGTTCCCTAATGAATGCTCTGGGGCTCTGTCATTGCTGTGGAGGCTATGGACAGGCTGGAGCTCAACTGGACCCGTTCAAGTTACCAGGAGTTGAGGAGCACTTGGTTCCCAAATCGCTGCATAACTCTTCCTGATAAACTGACTTTGGGCCCTAGCTGGTTTTGCTCAATGGATAGAGCATTGGCCCTTAGACTGCGGGCTCGATCCCCTTTAGGGGGTGCAGGACGCAGCCGATCAATAATTCTCTCTCATCATTGATGTTTCTATCTCTCTCTCCCTCTCCTTTCCTCTCTGAAATCAATAAAAATTAAAAAAAATTTTTAATAACTTTGGTACATTTTTCATATTTAAATATTCACTTCATCTTGAATTTATTTTTATATGTAATGACAACTATTTTATTTATTTACAGAAAGACAGTACACTAGATGCTGCTGAAGAAATCATCAAGGCATGGAGTAGACAGAAGTCTTGATAACTGCAAACTGCTTAACTATTTCTATTAGAGGACCTAGAATTGTTATTAGTACTGCCACTCACTGGATATTGCAAAAACAAATATTTCAATACAAATAAAATTTAAAGAAATATTTTAATTGTTTTATCCAAGCAGATTAATCCCTAACAATATTCAGGAGATCTGATTTTTTTTTAATTGAAATGTATTAAAACACCTTCCACTAGCCTTTTATGAGAGTCACTATAGATAGCATTGTGGGTAAGAAATGTGAGATGCTGGTTTATGCTTAACCTCTGTGTGCTTCAGTTTCTGATCAAAGGGGAATAAAAATAGCACCTACGTTATATGAAGTTTATGAGTTGTGTGTGAAGATGAAACAAACTGAAGTATGTAGAGCCTAGCAAACAAACATTCAACCCTTGTTAGGCAATTTTACTTCTTCACCACCTTGTAAAAACTCTTAACCAGTTACACCTCCTCGACTTCATACTTTTGCTTTATCTACCCACCGGTAGTTCTTTCCCCTTCACTGACTTTGAACTGTGCTCACAGTTTTGCCTCTATCCCAAGTACTGCCATAATCTGAGATGGCTTCAAGGTCCACATGGATTAGCTAGGCTTTTGGTACTTTGACCTTCTCATCTCTGGTGATGTTCACCTCCACTTCAGCCACCCACTCCCTTTGCCACACCCTGAACCTTTTATCACTCCAGGCTGTTAAACCTTTGAAATAATAAATTAGTTATCTCACATTGTAACCACCTATCCTTACTATATTTTCCTTTTATCTTTCTACCTCTCTTCTCCTCCTCTCAAAATATCACTTCTTTAAACTCAATATAATTTCAAGTCTACTATTTCACAAAAAATTATCCATGGTCCTCTTACATCATAATCAACTAGGATCCTTGTTGAAAATATATTCTAGTCTTCAGACCTACTGAATAATAATTTCAAAATCTGGCCCTTTCCGGGTGATTCTTATGTCTATTAAAGTTTGATAATCACTGCTGCTGTCCATAGAACGCTCTACAGGTATTTTGTTCCTATCAGTCCCCTTATTTTTACCCGCTTCGTCACCCAGCTTAGATTTAAACACCAATCACTTGGGCTGCTGAGAGCACTGCTGTAGCAAAATGCACAATTGGACAGGTTGTAACAACCATAAATACGCATCATTGACCTTAACTCTTCTATAATCCCGTAATGAGCTTCCTCTACCTTATACTGTAGCAGCAATTTCTAATATTCTTCCATTCCCCATAATAAAAATATCCAACCTTCTTCACACCTCAAAGCCCACCACCAAGAGCACAATTAAGTGACCTCATCTTCCGCTTCTGTGAAAAAGAAAACAAAAATGTAAAGAACCAGAAGCGCCCAGCCCATGTGGCTCACTGCTTGAGTGTTGACCTATGAACCAGGAGGTCACAGTTGGATTCCCAGTCAGGGTACATGCATGGGTTGCAGTCTTGATCCCTAGTAGGGGACGTGCAAGAAGCAGCCAATCAATGATTCTCATTGATGTTTCTATCTCTCCCTTCCTCTCTGAAATCAATAAAAATATATTTTTTAAAAAAAGAAAAAGAATAAGAAGCAACCAGACCAGCAATCGCAACAGGAATCCCCAGAATGAGCTTTTGACATGAATGTCAGCATCCATCCCTTCATCATTTCCTCTTGTGAATGAGGACAGATTTGGGGGGATTGTGGTTAAACAGTACCAGGCTCAGCCATCCAGAAAGAGGCCCAGGACCTCAAGAGCAAACTATTACACAGCAATACAAATCCCATGTAAATTTTTAAATTTAGCTTGTACACTCTTGCTGGGGACTTGATAAAATTCTCACTCTTTGTGGCCTTGTCCAATGCTAATCATACTGATAACCGGAGGAACAGTGAGCCGAGGTCTTTTTCCCGGGGTCGTCTCCCAGCTCCGAAGAATGAGCTTCACAGACCAGAAGATTTAAGCAAAAGTGTGGAAAATGTATTACAAGCAGATTCAGACTCCCCTCATGGGGGTGGGCAGGAGGGGCAATAATGGGCTGCCCCCTTAAAGCCTTGTAGTCCAGGGGTATATAGTTGCTACAAGCCTGTTTCTATATCTATCTGTGTTGTCACCTGATTGATTCCTTCCATTGTTCTTTTTTTTCTTTTTTCCCCCTTTATTGATTAAGATATTACAAATGTGTCCTTATCCCCCCTAATGTCCCCTCATCCCCCCAATCCTGCCATTGTTCTTGCCCAGCAACAGACCTGAACTTTCTCTGTTTCTATGCGTCGGTACACCTTGTTGCTGCAGGCCCTCCCTTGGTTCCCCATGCCTCCCACTTTGAGTCCAGAAACATTTTATTATTTCTGCATGGTTGGTTCCTGTGATTAGGCTGGCTCAAACTGCCGTGTCTGCCTCTGCCTATGTTCCACCTGCCTTTATTTTTCCACTGAACCCCTACTCTATCTGCCTACGTTTAAAGTTAACCCTCTCAATACCACCTGTGCTCTGGATCCCATTTCTCCTCACATTCTCGGGGGCTTGGTTCAGTCCATTCTCTTGTATCTTCAGCCTCGACTGGATCTCTCTCTTCCTCAGGAGTGACATGTTCACATCTCTGTCATCTCAGAAAAGTCTTTCCCTGATTCTACCACCCTATTACCTCTTTTTCTTCAGGGCAAAATTTTTCTATCTTTTTTCTCTCCCTTCTTGCCTCCCTCTATTCTACTTTGTTCCTTCCTTTAATAAATATTCACTGAATACCCTCTATGTGCCAGGCAGTATTCCAGGAACTATATATGCCCTTAGAATATATTAGGAAACAAATAAAGATCTCTGTCTTCTAGAGCTTCTGTGAACGGGAGAGAGACTAACTAAATCAGAAACATAATGAAATATGTTGTACGTAAAACTTAGAAAAACTAAAGTAATTGTATGAAGAGGGAAATGAAAGTGTTAGGGGAGCAAATTAGAATTTAAGCTGGTCAGATGAGTCTCGTGGAGGGATATGGAAGCAGACTTAGAGGAGGGAGGGAGAAAGCCTTGTGAAGATCTTGGGGAGGAACATTTCAGGAAGAAGGAAGAGCCAGTGCAAATGCTCTAAGAGGAGGGTGCCTGAAATGTTTGATGAGCGCCAAGAGTCTGGCATGGCTGGATGGAGTAACCAAGGCACAGAGTAATAGGTATTAGGTCAGAGAAGTAACGTAGGCCCTCAAAGACTAGCATAAGGATAATGTTTTGATCCAGATAATCAGTGTGCCATCCCATCCATACTTTTACAAAATATGTAAGATAATATTTTTGTAGCATGGTTTATAATTATTCCATATGGGAACAACAAAAATGTCTATTAATATTCTAATATTTAGTCCAGCCAGTGTGGCTCAGTTGGTTGAGCGTAGCCCCATGCACCAGGAGGTTGTTGGTTCAATTCCTGATCAGGGCACATGCCCAGATTTTCAACTTCATCTCCAGTAGGGTGCATGCAAGAGGCCGCTGATTGATGTTTCTATCTCTCCCTCTCCCTTCCTCTCTCTGAAATCAAGAAAAATATATTTGTTTAAAAACACTTTAATATTTAGGAAATACATCAACACAATAGAATACCATACAACAATTAAAATTCACAAACTATACATGGTAACCTAAAGGAATTTCATCAAGACTTTTCATAGGGTTTCCTCATAATAGCTTTAAAGAATAAGCTGGAGTTCTCATTAGACAGTGTTCTATAATACTGTGATCATTGAAGTCTTCCAAGCAAGACCCAACCCTGGGGGTTCTAGAATTTCTGTACCTACTTGAGTGATGGTTTTTTTCAATGTTTTGGTCCAACAGTCAGGCCCAGGTCTGGTTCGTAGGGAACTCCATATCTGGGTGCTCCAAGGGGGAAAGGTTACTGTCTTTTTCATTTGGTGGGAATGAGGAGAACTGACTTGGGAAAAGAGGAAGGCAGGTATTTTAAATATGGGGTCCGTGGGAAAATAGTGCAGTATTGGACCAAGGAAAATTTTAAAGTCTGGCCTAATATCACTTGGACTTTAGAGGCCAAGGCCAGACCTGAGGCTTGCAGATGCCTAACTAGATATCCAGGCTCAACTATGGTTAGAGATAGTATAATTGCTAGAGTGGGAAACCTAAGGGAGTCAGTCATACAGAGGAGTTTGAAGGATCGTAAGATTCAAAACAATAGCATCAGCATCAGCTCTGGATGATATGGCCACTTCATATCTAGCTCCTATGTCCATGTTTTGGACTGAATCTCCGGGTGAACACTGTTGCTGCTGCTGCTCAAAGTGTTTAGCCTTCCAATGTCTAAATCTCAGTCATCTAGGTTGAAGCTGAAGACCAAGTACTGGCTCTTCTCAAAAAGAGACTTCAACCTTTTTTTCTTCTTTCCTGCTGTTGAGAGTACGTTCCTTGCACTCTCTTCTTGAGGAAATCCCAAATCCTTGAGGTTCTTCCATCTTTTCTAAGGATCACTCTGGCTGCTATGTTGAGAATAAACTAGGGGCAGCAAAGGTCAAGGTATGGAGACCTATTACAATAATTTAAGTAAAAAATCACAGTGGTGGCAGTGGAAAGGTAAGAAATAGATCTGGATATATTTTGAAGGCAGAACCAACAGAATTTGCTAACAGAGGTGATAAGGGGCATGAGAGAAAGGGCTCAAGAAAGAGTCCAGTTTTTGGCCTGAGCAACTGGAAGGACTGAGTGCCATCTCTAAGGTCCAAAAGATGCCAGGAGGAGCAGGCTTGGGGAGGATCAGGAGGTCAGTGTTGAACATGTTCAACTTGAGATGTCCATTCAACATTCAAGTGTAGATTTTGGGTAGCTGGCTGGATAGTCAGGATGGAGTTTAGGAAAGAGGCTGGATATCTACACTAATAAAAGAGAAACATGCAAATTGGTGTCACTCCGCTACCCTTCCCATTGGCTAATCAGGGCGATATGCAAATTAACTGCCAGCCAAGATGGCGGCCGGCAGCCAGGCAGCTTGAAGCGAACAGGATGCTTGCTTGCTTCAGTGACGGAGGACTCCAACGTTCCCCGCCTGCCGCTGCCGGCTTCTGAGCTGGCAGTTTGAAACATTGTAACAAATATAGAAGCTAAACAAAACCC
>NW_005371694.1:96955-112794 GCF_000412655.1 Myotis brandtii
GTACTGATGGGGTGGTCATAATAATCTGGCCAGTCATAATAATCTGGCCACTCAGTGTGTGTGTGTGTGTGTGTGTGTGTGTGTGTGTGTGTGTGTGTGTGTATTTGAGGGTCTGTGGCATATTAATGACAGTTAAAGACATGAGATTGGATAAGAGCACTAAATATGTCAATATTAGCAAAAAGATGACTAATGACTCAGTTCTGAATTTTTGAGATTTAATGCAAAGTGGAATAACTATTGAAAGAGTTTTCCTCATGTGATGATTCCACTTTCACACACACACACACACACACAAACATATACACACATACTCCTGGCTTACTCTCAACTCTCTACAATCTGTATTCCACACATAATATTATTCTAAATTCTCTAATGATTTCCAGGTTCCTAGATTTATCCTAAATATCTTCTAATTTATGTATCAGCTGGGCCTTGGTGTCCAGATGTGTGGCCAAACATTATTCTAGATGTTTCTGTAAGGCTATTTTTGGATGAGATTAACATTTAAATTGGTGGACTTTGAGTAAAGCAAATTGCCCTCTATAAGGTGGGTGGGCCTAATCCAGTCAGTTGATAGCCTTGATAGAACAAAAGACTAACCTCCCTTGAGCAAGAGGTAGTTCTGCCAGCAGACTGACTTCATAATTGAACTGCAACATTTCCTCTTCCTGGATTTCCCACCTGCAGACCCAACCTGCAGATGTTGGACATGCCAGCTTCCACAATTGCATGAGCCAATTTCTTAAAATAAATATATTTCTATAGAAGCATACTAGTGCTTGTGTTTCTCCAAAGAGCTCTCACTAGTGAAGGTGGACTAGCAAATATCAAGATAAGTTATCTACAAATTCCTAAAGTTATGAAAGAAGTCATCTATATATATAAAAGCCTAAGCGACTGTTACAACCAAACAACCGGAACAACCAGAACGGACGACCGACTAGTAGCTATGAAGCACACTGACCCAGACCTTGCTGCTGGGGCCCTGACAGCCCTGAATCTGGTTCATCCGCACCCGCAGCCCCGAATCTGGTTCACCCACGGAATCAACCATGCCTTAGCTTGCTGCTGGGGCCAACCTCCTATGGTCGCTCCCCCTGGCCCCCCCCCAATCATCCCCAATCACTGGCCAGGCCAAGGGAATCCCACCTGTGCACAAATTTGTGCACCAGGCCTCTAGTTCTATGATATTATACTGAAATATAATGAGATATGGACTTTATACAAACAATGAAGAATTTTTTTGAAGATCTTTCATGGCAGATAGAGAATAAGGCAAAAACTATGGTTTGGCTATCCAAAATTCAGTAATATCCACCTTCTCCTTTGACTACTACTACTAGAGAGGCTAAAAAGCCCAAATACCCAATTTCTCAGCTTCCATTCCAACTAGTCAAAAATGCTGGAGAAGAGCTTCCTGAAATGGAAAAAGATAAAAGGTAAAGTTGGCCCGAAAGTTTTTGTCCTCTTTGCCTTTCCACCTTCTTCCTACCTGTAATATAGAAGTGAGGTCTGGAGGTGCAGCAGCCATCTTGCATGCGTAGAGCCACTAGAATGAGAATGAAGGCTTGCATAATAAGGGTGGCAGAGCTGAAAGATGGGAAGAGACTGAGGCCCTGGAAGCAATTTGGAGCTACTGTAGCTAACCCCAGACTCTGTAATGCATAAGACAAATAAACCCCTATTTACTGGAGCCACTGGAATAGAGTTTTCTGTTATTTTTGGATGAAAGCATTGCTGCCTGATATTGAGCATATGGTACAAAGAACAAATTGTTCTTTTAATCTAGAAGATAAATTGACCTGATGAAAAGGCCTGGAGGCAGAGAGTGAGAGGGCAATTAGAAGGCTCTCAGGAGAGGCCAATTAGAAGGCTCTAGGAGCTCAGGAAAAAGATGATGAGGGACTAAAGGACTTAGTATGAGAGAAAGGTCACAAATCTTCATCAAATTCATAAATTTTTTCAATCATTCCTGTGATGAAAACTATTCTATAACCACACAACCACTATATTTTTTAATATAATTTTTAAAATAGATTTTTTTTATTGATTTCAGAGAGGAAGGGAGAGGGAGAGATAGAAACATCAATGATGAAAGAGAGTCATTGATCAGCTGCCTCCTACAGGCCCCTTACTGGGGATCAAGCCTGCAACACAGGCATGTGCCGTGACTGGGAATCAAACTGTGACCTGGTTCATAGGTCGACACTCAACCATTGAGCCACACTGGCCAGGCCACCAAATATTTTAAATTATTTCTAGATAAAACAAGAAGTCTCCTTGGTCTCAGTTGGATAAACCCATGGGTAAAACAAAACAAAACAAAACAAAACAAAAACCTCAACTACATTCATGAGACATGAGAATTTCATTTTATTGCTGCTCCGAGAATACATCTAATTACTCAATCATGCCAATTGAATAGGAAGTTCACCTGCTGACAAACAGCTATCTTGGGATATAACAAAATAAATTGTAGAAATAATTGGATTTTCTAATCAATATTAACTTCCTCATATTATACAGCTGCTTCTTTCTTTTACATTTAATTCAGCTCTTTTTCCTTATAATATGTAAAACTTTCATTTTTTTAATCTCATGATTAAAAAGGTGGAGCCCAGCTGGAGTGGCTCAGTTGGTTGAGTGTTGTCCTATGCACCAAAAGGTTGCCGGTTCGATCCCCAATCAAGGCATGTACAGAAGGCAACCAATCGATGTTTCTCTCACACATTGATGTTTCTCTCTTTCTATCTCCCTTCCACTCTCTAAACATATCCCCAGGTGAGGATTTTAAAAATCAAAAATAAATAAGTAAATAAATAAATAATTTTGTCCATTTGCCAAGACTGGTGGTTATCATATCTGTAGTATTATTTTCATAAACTCTTTTATCCCTCTTATTAATTATCCATCAAAAGTATAATATCATATTTTAGCTGAAACCTAATGCTGCATCTTCTAACACCTTAACTCCCTTTACTGTGTAAATTCCTGAGATGACTTATAACACTACTTTTATTTGTTTATTTTACTTTAAATAATTTTTTATTTTTCAATTACAGCTGACACACAATATTAAATTAGTTTCAGATGTACAACCCAATGATTAAGCATCACAGGCAGTCCTCGGGTTACGTTGGACTTGACATGTCGTTTCATGGTTACATCGTCATCTCCCATTTACAGTATTTATTAAAAAAAAAGTTTCGTCATTTTGACGTATGTACATATGTGCTTTATGTTTTTTATTATTTATTTACCACAAATAAAGGTCAGGAATTGTTATCTTTCTTTTAAATTTTTTACTGTTTCACTTCATTACTGCTGTATATGTGCTCCATGTGAATGACGTAGGTGCTTATGTAGGTGGGTTCCACTTACGGTGAAAATCCCGTTATGTCACGCCGTAGGAACGTATCTCTGCTATAACCTGAGGACCTACTGTATATAACTTACAAAGTGATCACCATGATTAATCTAATACCCATCTGACATTATACAAAACTAGAGGCCCTGTGCATGAAATTCGTGCACAGTTAGGGTCCCTACTGGCTGCCGGTTGCTGGCTGGGGCCTCCCTTCACACCTACCTTGGCCTGGCGCCACCCGCTCACCTGCTGCACCATGCTGCCGCAGTCCCACTCTTGTCAGGGCCCACCGGGGCTGGCAGCAACTCCACTGCCGCCAGCTGCCAGCACCTAGTCGCCGACGTCCGCCATGTTTTGCGCCGCGCCCTGGTGGTCAGCGCACATCTAACTCCTGGTCGGTAGAACTCCCACCCATGGTTTCAATTTGTATATTAGCCTTTTATTATATAGGACTAGAGGCCAGGTGCACAAAAATTTGTGCACTCGGGAGGGAGGGGGGTCCCCCAGCCCGGCCTGTGCCCTCTCACAGTCTGGGACCCCTCGGGAGATAACGACCTGCTGGCTTAGGCCTGCTCCCGGGTGGCAGAGGGCAGGCCCAATCCCTAAGTGCAGCCCCTGGTCAGGCTCAGAGCAGGGCCGATTGGGGAGTTGGGGCGCCGCCCCGTCATGCACAGAGCAGGGCGGATCGGGAGGTTGCGATGCCACCCTCAGTCACGCTCAGGGTAGGGCCGATTGGGGGATTGGGTCCCCACTGGGGTGCCTGGCCAGCCTGGATGAGGGGATGATGGCTGTTTGCAGCTGGTCACACCCCCTTCAGGGTGGGGGTCCCCACTGGGGTGCCTGGCCAGCCTGGATGAGGGGATGATGGCTGTTTGCAGCTGGTCACACCCCCTTCAGGGTGGGGGTCCCCACTGGGGTGCCTGGCCAGCCTGGATGAGGGGATGATGGCTGTTTGCAGCTGGTCACACCCCCTTCAGGGTGGGGGTCCCCACTGGGGTGCCTGGCCAGCCTGGATGAGGGGATGATGGCTGTTTGCAGCTGGTCACACCCCCTTCAGGGTGGGGGTCCCCACTGGGGTGCCTGGCCAGCCTGGATGAGGGGATGATGGCTGTTTGCAGCTGGTCACACCCCCTTCAGGGTGGGGGTCCCCACTGGGGTGCCTGGCCAGCCTGGATGAGGGGATGATGGCTGTTTGCAGCTGGTCACACCCCCTTCAGGGTGGGGGTCCCCACTGGGGTGCCTGGCCAGCCTGGATGAGGGGATGATGGCTGTTTGCAGCTGGTCACACCCCCTTCAGGGTGGGGGTCCCCACTGGGGTGCCTGGCCAGCCTGGATGAGGGGATGATGGCTGTTTGCAGCTGGTCACACCCCCTTCAGGGTGGGGGTCCCCACTGGGGTGCCTGGCCAGCCTGGATGAGGGGATGATGGCTGTTTGCAGCTGGTCACACCCCCTTCAGGGTGGGGGTCCCCACTGGGGTGCCTGGCCAGCCTGGATGAGGGGATGATGGCTGTTTGCAGCTGGTCACACCCCCTTCAGGGTGGGGGTCCCCACTGGGGTGCCTGGCCAGCCTGGATGAGGGGATGATGGCTGTTTGCAGCTGGTCACACACCCTTCAGGGTGGGGGTCCCCACTGGGGTGCCTGGCCAGTCTGGGTGAGGGGCTGAGGGCTGCTTTCAGGCTGGCGGTTGTTGACTGAAGCTCCCAACCGCTCCTTTTTTTCTTTCTTTTTTTTATTCTGGGCCAGCTTTAGCTCTGAGGCCTCGGCTGCTGAAAGCCGGTTTCTGGCCTTTGTTTTTCCTTCTGTATTTGATACAACGTTCAGGTCAGGCTGGCTGAAGGCCGGCTGACTGAAAGCTGGTTTCTGGGGTTTTGTTTAGCTTCTATATTGGCAACATAGTTGCTTAGAGTTGCAGCTGAGAGGCCAGCAGTGGCAGGCGGGGAACGTTCGAGGCTGCAGTCACTGGAGCAAGCAAGCCTCCCTGTTCGCTTCAGTGCATGGCTGCCGGCCGCCATCTTGGCTGACAGTTAATTTGCATAAGGATATGCTGATTAGCCAATGGGAAGGGTAGCGGTCATACGCTAATTACCATGTTTCTCTTTTATTAGTGTAGATTATTACAATATGTATTATTGATTACATTCTCTATGCTGTACTTTACATCCCTGTAACTATTCTGTAACTACCAATTTGTACTTCTTAATCCCTTCACATTTCTCACTCATCCTTTCCATCTGGCAACTGTCAAAATGTTCTCTGTATCTATGAGTTTGTTTCTGTTCTGCTTGTTTGCTTATTTTGTTTTTCAGATCTATTTTTTCTGGTGTAAGTATTACTACCTCAGTTTTTTGTTTGGTTCCATTTTTATGAAATATCTTTTTCCATCCCTTTACTTCAGTCTGTGTATGTCTTTTGATCTGAAGTGAGTCTTTTGCAGATAGCATATGTAAGAGTCTTGATTTGTTATCCATTCAGCCACCATATGTCTTTTGCTTGGAGCATTTAATCCATTTGCATTTAAAGTAATTTTTATAGATTTATATTTATTGCCATTTTATTATTCATATTTATTTATCCTTTCTTCCTCTTCCTCAACCTCCTCCTATTCCCCCTTCTCAGCCTCCCCCTCCTCCTCCTCTTCCTCCTTTTCTTCTTCTTCTTCTTCTTCTTCTTCTTCTTCTTCTTCTTCTTCTTCTTATTCTTCTCTTCCTCCTTCTCCTCCTGTTCTTCTTCCCCTCCTCCTCCTCCTCCTCCTCCTCCTCCTCCTCCTCCTCCTTCTTTTTCAGGAAGACCCTTTTAACATTTCTTGTAACACTGGTTTGGTGGTGATGAGCTTCTTTAGCTTGTTCTTGTCTGGGAAGCTCTTTATCTGTCCTTTGATTCTAAATGATAGTCTTGCTGGTGGAGCAATATTTGTTGTAGATCCTTGCTTTTCATCACTTTGAATATTTCTTGCCACTCCCTCTGGCCTGCAAAGTTTCTATTGAGAAATCAGCTGACAGTCTTATGGAAGCTCCCTCTTAGGTAACTAACTTTTCTCTTGCTGCTTTTAAGATTTTTATCTTTGTCTTTAACCTTTAGCATTTTAATTGTGATGTCTTGATATGGGCTTCTTTGGATTCATCTTGCTTGGGACTCTCTGTACTTCCTGGACTTATATGTCTGTTTCCTTCACCAGGTTAGGGAAATTTTCTGTCATTAATTTTCCACATAGGTTTTCAATTCCTTGCTCTCTCTCTTCTTCTGATAACCCCATGATTTGAATGTTGGTACGCTTGAAGTTGCCCCAGAGGCTCCTTATACTATCCTTTTTTTTCTATTCTGCTGGGGTATTTCCTGCTTCTTTATCTTCCAAATCTCTGATTTGATCCTCTGCTTTCCCACTCCATTGTTGATTCCCTGTATTGTATTCTTCATTTCAGATAGTGTATTCTTCATTTCTGATTGGTTCTTTTTTTATGTTTTCTATCTCCATTTTTATGTTTCCTACATCTTTGCTGAAGTTCTAAATTCCTTTATTCTTCCACTAAGTTCATGGAGCATCCTTATAACCACTTTTTAAAACTCTTCATCTAGAAGATTGCTTGACTCCATTTTGTTTAGTTCTTTCTCTGGAGTTTTGTTCAGTTCTTTCATTTGGGACACATTTCTTTGTCTCCTGATTTTGACTGCCTCCCTGATGTAAGTATTACTACCTCAGTGTTTGTTTCTATGTATTAGGTATAGCTGCTACATCTCCTGGGCTTGGTAGAGTGGCCTTATGTAGTAGGTGGCCTTATGCAGTAGTACAACCTCCCAATCACACAAGCTGAGCACTCCAGGTGAGCCCCCATGTGGGCTGTGTGTACCTCCTGTTGTAGCTGAGCCTGATTGCTGTTGGCACCTCAATGGGAAGGACTGACCCCCAGGCTGTTTGGCTGCCATTACTGGCTGCAACCACACTAGAGGATCAGCTGTGCAGGGCCCACCCCACAGAGCAGGACTTACTTCAGTGGGATTCTGGTGCTGTGCAGTCTACCCCATAATCGGAGGAGGTTAGATGGTGTCACAACATGGTTTGAAGTTACCCACTCAGTGTACTGGCTCTGGGGCCTCCTAGGAGGTGCAAACAAGGTCACTCATCACCTGCACCCTTTCTGTGGCCACTTGGCATGAGTAACAAATGATCTGCCAGGCTGCTGCTTGTGCCAGGCTTGGAGATGCCCAGGAGAGGCCAAGTGTGAACCACGTGGGGGGGCCACTCAGTGAGAAGTACATGGCATGCAGAGGCCAGATTCTGCTTGTTTGAGATATTTTACGGAAGTTTCTAGTATGCGCCAAGACAGGCCATTTGTATGGATAAGCCATTGGAAACAGCTTGGGTGGGCCCACAAGTTGGTTGAGGCAGGGTTTCAGGGAATCACCAGTGCACAGTGAACAGTGATAGCCAGGTTGATGGAGACTGAGATATGGCATCTGCCCGCTGGTCACATTGGGGGAGGTCCCAGAAAAGGAACAAAGTGCTTCTGCCAGCACTTCTGCCTGGGAGAAAGCCGCCCCTCCAACTCTAGCCCTGATGCCTGGCAACTCAGTTCCATGTTGTGTGTCCCTAGTGCTCCCCAGCAGTGGAACTCAGAGTAAGTGAGTCCAAGTAAGTCCATATGCAGGTCCTTTAAGGGGAATGCCTGGGACCCCAGCACCCCTTCCTCTCATTCAGCCACAATCCGAGCTGGTTTTTACAGACAGAAGTTATGGGGACTTCTCTCCCTGGCACTGGAACTCTGGGCTGGGACCCCTTGCTCCTCAGGGATGACTTCCACAGCTGAAATATCTCTTCTGATTATTCATCATAAGAGGGTGTGGGACCAGCCTTTTCCATGTCTCCACCCCTCTTAACGGTCTCAATGTGGCTTCTTCTGTAGGTCCTTCATTGTAGGACTTCTGTTCAGCTAGATTTCAGGCAATTCTGAATGATAATTGTTCTGTAGCTTAATTGTAATTTTGATGTGGTTATGGAAGGATCCAAGTACCACATTTACCTACGTCACCATCTTGACCAGAACCCAACACTACTTTTAACTTGAAAAAAAACCCACCCCAATAAAAGTATTCTACATAACTGACGGTATACCAAATACCACGTGTATTAAATTATATTTGGGAACTGCTTATCTTACTGTTATTTAAAACACTAAGAGACTTGGTTTAGCAGTGAGAACATTGTTAACACTCAGATAATAATATTATTATTATATTGTGGTGTTTGAGCATGAGACACTGTGCAGCAACTATCCATTTTGGCTAAGATCAGTGGCCAGATGGTGAGTGGCACATGTTTTTACTTCACAAAAGTGTGGGGCAGAGTCTTTCCATCTTATTAAGTGAAAGAGCAAAGGTAGGAAAGGTAAAAAAAAAATAGTGAGGATGAGCAGGTATAATTGACAATTTTGTATGAGAGAGAAAGTACTTAGGGAATAAAAGAAGGAAAAGTTAGCTGTAATGGGAAAACTCTTGAGGTAAACCTCACTAATTAGACTTTATTAGTGAGGAACAGTCAGAATAATGACATTTCAAATATAGTTTCTCATTCAATCCACCAAAAACTCATACAAATCAACATTTATTAAGTGTCTTCTGTGTGCAAAAGGTCAGTCATAAAGGTCCAAAGAAAAATAGGATGCTTCAGTCCTCAGTGAATTCCCTGCAGTTTACCTGCAAGCACCTGAAGTAACAGAATCAGCCCTGGTCAAGCACTGTTTAGAAAAGGTCCTTGGTACATGGATTAATTTCCACAACTAAACTATACTAAGATTTTAGGGACTTTTTATACATCACTAGAGGCCCAGTGCATGAAATTCATGCAGGGGGGGCCCTAAGTCCAGCCTGCACCCTCTCCAATTCGGGACCCCTCAGGGGATGTCCGACTGCTGGTTTAGGCCTGATCCCGGGGATTGGGCCTAAACCGGCAGTCAGATATCCCTCTCACAATCCGGGACCACTGGCTCCTAACTGCTCATCTTCCTACCTGCCTGATCGCCCCTAACTTCCCCCCCTGCCAGCCTGGTCTCCCCTTACTGCCCCCCCTTCTGGCCTGGTCGCCCCAACTGCTCCCTCTGCCAACTTGGTCACCCCTAACTGCCCCCCCCCCCCAACATGGTCACCCCCAACTGCCCTCCTCTGATGACCTGGTTGCCTCCAACTGCCCTCCCCTGCAGGCCTGGTCACACCCAACTACCCTCCTCTGCCAGCCCGGTCACCCCTAATTGCCCTCCCCTGCTGGCCTGGTCACCCCCAACTGCTCCCCTGGTGGCCTGGTCACCCCATGCAGTCTGCTGTTCAGTCATTTGGTCGTCTGTCACTAATCCCCCTGCTGGACTGGTCACCCCATGCAGCCTGCCAGCCTGCTGTTTGGTCATTACTGTTACTGTGATGGTGTTCTGGACAGTTTGCATATTCCTCTATTATTAGTATAGATTCTATTTCAAAGGTCTAGTCTGCTTCCTATCTTAAAACATTATAACCAAAGTTATTGTTTTTCTATGTTTAGCATTTTCTTGTTTCTATTTTTATGTTATTATAAATAATATTACAGTGGATTTTTCATAAAGATAGTATCCCATATTCTAGAGTATTTCTTTACTCCAGTTCTCAAAAGGGTTTACTGGCTCAAGAGGCTTTAACAAATAAACCATTCTTGGAGTATTGCCAGATTTTTTTCTACAAGGTTTGTATCAGTTTATAATACTGTGAGCAATGGATGACTATGAGAGAAGCAATTTCATGTCCTCATCACATGGTCATAATTTCTAATTAAAAGTTTCAGAGTTTTAATTTATATTCAAATAATATGAGATTATTTGAAAGTAGGTACTTATTTTATACAATAAGGTTTTTAGCATGTGATTTTAATGGAAATAATAAACATCTAATGTTAAAAAATTCAATCTTTAAGAGAGTGTCAAGTAACAGGTCACATAAACATGAACATGTTTCATGTTCTTATTTTTCCCCCAATAGTTCATTAGGGCACTTGAAAACCCTTAATAGGACTTAAAAAGCAAATCTAATCTACACTAAAATAAATGTACTTAAAAACACTTTTAGGAAATTATAGTCTTATATGTCATTTCCCCCATTTTTTAAATTATAGAATGAGAAAGTTGTTATTTTGGGGAAATTATTAGCTTTAATACATAAAATGAAACAACACTAAATAATGCAGCTTAACGTTTAAAGTCACACATTTAATACCAAATGATATCTTTTTGGAAAAAATATTAATTTAAAAAGTCCCAAGCTATTAAAGTAAACCCTTTAGAATTACTTTGTTTTATTTTTATTGGAGTGATTTAGAAGTTTAAAAGAAAACTACTGTTCACTGAACATAGAATTAAAAATGGATTAACTTCTATCTATCTTCCTCCCTGACTCTGTAAGGAGATAACTGACAGTTAATATTTTCTATTTATAGATTATTAATGTTTTAAGCCTATATTCAACTTTCTAGCACTTCAGAGAAATTTTTGTCTTTCGTCAGTGAAAACTGGATATATTCTCAAATGAAGGACAAGCCAACAATACTGGGGAACCAAAGATTTTAAATAAATAAACAATCAAATGGAAAAGTAAATTCAGGATCACATATGCAAGTACATTTAACAGTGGGATACAAGCCAGGCACAATTCAGTTTAGGTAGCACATGATCTGACAAACACACGTATCCTTATGTAGACAGCTGGCCAGAATATTTTAGAGCACAGCTGCCCATAAAATGAAACCCACATGAATGCTGTAGGCACACTGCTTGTTTAATCCATTTTCTGATCTTAAAATCTGTAAATCTGAATTTCTGTATATTGAGTTTCTATTAGGAGGCATACTTCATTAACTCTGGAGCCAAATAGCCAGGGTTCAAATCCCTGGTCTGTCACTTACTAACTGTGTGACTTCAGGCTAGTTACTTAACCATTCTGTACCTTAATTTTCCCATCCATAAAATGGGCACAATAATGGTTCTAACTCAGAGTTGTTGGAAAAGGTAAATGGGTTATTATATACAAAATCTTAAAATAGTACTTGACACATAGTAAGCACTATATATATGAGTGTTTGCTACTATTACCATAATTATTTTTCTTACTACTTCTACCTAAATTTAATGAAGCTTTAGAGCTGTTATTAAAGAATCAAAATGATAGTGAACATTTCTACAAATATAATCTGTATTTCCCAAGGCACAGTAATTTGGGCCTAAAATAGAGTCTTGCAATAAAAGTTACATAGTAGGCAAGCAAAGAAGTAGAAAGTTTAGTTAGTCTTTTCTTGCTTTGAATTCTACCTCTACCTCTAACTTATTGTGAGCTGGATAATTTACCTATTCAACCTCCCTAAGCTTGTAGAAGGAGAATAATAATATGTTCCTGACAAGATACTCAATAATTGCATAAGATAATGAATGTGAGGTACCTGACAGATGGCCTAATGTACATGGACCTTAACTCTACTTTCAAGAACTCAACTATTTCTTGCAGCTCCATGTGGAGCCCTCTTTTCCTCCTTTCTGGCTCCTTGCCACCTTCAACAGTCTTACACTGCTGCCTAATGAAACCAAACACCAAGAAGTAGACCCAGGATAATTACCAGCTGAAAACTAGTGAGTAAACATATGGTTGGTAATGTAGTATGTATTATAACACTATATTTAAAAGGTTTAACAGTCTATATTTTTTAGAAATGTACACTAAAGTATGCATGGGTCAAGGCGATATATGGGATTTGTTTTTTTGTTTTGTTTGTGTTTGTTTTTGGGGGGGATTTGTTTTTAAAATACTTTAGCAAAAGGAGAAAAGAGAAATAAAGGACACATAATATGAATATGGCAAAATTTATATTGTTTAATTAGGATGACAGGTCCATGAGGAATTATAAAATTATTCCCTCTAGTGTATATAGTGTATAGTGCATTTGAACTTCATACATAATTTTAAAAATTGAAAAACAAATGTAAAACCTTACATTTCCAGAAGTAATACCTATGGCTCATTAGCTACCAGGCATATCAGACTTGTCTAATATTCTAGACATTTCATCCCATTTCCAAAAGAGTCCAAGTTAGACCTGGTCATACATTTCACTGAATCCTTCGTTCGCTCTAGTTCAGCAGAATATGCCATATCATTTCCAAGCAAATATTTGTCAAACCTTCCTTAGGTTAGGAAATTATCATCTTTCCTACCATCACCATACAGACACTTTTATACCAGATACTCATATATCAATGTTTCTAAAAGTGAGACCACAAGATACATCTACCGAATCTCTACGATATCATGCCAAGTGAAAGAAGCCAGACACAAAACACAACATCTCATATGATTCCATTTATGTGGAAAGTCCAGAAAGGGCAAGCCTATAGAAACGGGCAGGAGTTAAGTATTCCTGGGACTGGAAGTGGAATGGGCATTCACCATGCATGGCATGAGCGATCTTATTGGGATGATGGAAATGTGTTACAGCTGGATCATGAGGATGATTGCACAATTTGGTAAAGTGACTAAAAATCATCAACAACTAAACAGATGAATTCTATGGTATATAATTATATCTTAATTTTTTTTAAAGGGATATGGCTAGGTGGATCACAAACTTTTAAAAAATCATGTAAAGCATTTTGTAGTTTAGCAGAACTGTAGCCCATCAAGTTGTGATTTCAGGATTCCGAGCAAGATGGCAGCATAGGTAAACACCGGAGACTGCTGCCGCAAACAACCACTTCAAAAATACAACTAAAAGATGGAACGGACATCACCCAGAACCACAGGAAGGCTGGCTGAGGAGAGACTCTTCAACTAGAAGGAAAAATAACAGCACACCGAGGCTCAGAGGAGGCGCAGTGTGGAAAATACTCAGGTGCGGAGGTGCGCGCGCAAAGCGGGCTGGTGGCTGAGAGCGCGGTTGTCGTTTTCGGTCAGGGGGGAGTCTCAGACTCTGAGCTCCAGATACGGGCGAATCGCTGGGGACTCGGACCCAAACGGGAGAAGCGGGAGTGTCTGGCATCAGTTGGAAGGCAGCTTTCCCTCCGAGGTTTGCAGCGGTTCCGGGGGTTCTGAGAAGCAGAGCCTCTGGGAACAGGACTGAGGGCACCATAACGGCTCCCTCCGCCCGCCCTGTTGAGCCCGCCCCGCCCAAGCCCTGCGCAGAGCCATTTGCCGGATCGCCTCAGGCAAAGGCTAGATTAGCACCTCCCCAGAGGACAGAAGTTTTCCGCGGCAGACACAGCTGATTCACACAGCCAGTCGGCCTGGTGGTCAAATCCCTCTAGTATTAACTACAACAATCAAGGCTCAACTAGAACAAGACTGCGCACAAAGACCACTAGAGGGTGCACCAAGAAAGCATAAAAAATGCGGAGACAAAAAAACATGACAGAAATGGAGGATATAGAGCTAAAAATCGCAATTTTGAGGGCTTGCAAAAATGTGCTAGAAGCTGTCAATAAACTTGAGGAGAGAGTCACGAAAACTAATGAGACCCTCGATGCTATGATAAAGAACCAACTAGAAATTAAGCATACACGGACTGAAATAAAGAATATTATACAGACACCCAATAGCAGACCAGAGGAGCGCAAGAATCAAGTCAAAGATTTGAAATGCGAAGAAGCAAAAAACACCCAACCGGAAAAGCAAAATGAAAAAAGAATCCGAAAATACGAAGATAGTGTAAGGAGCCTCTGGGACAGCTTCAAGCGTACCAACATCAGAATAATAGGGGTGCCAGAAGATGAGAGACAGCAAGATATTGAAAACCTATTTGAAGAAATAATGGCAGAAAACTTCCCCCACCTGGTGAAAGAAATGGACTTACAGGTCCAAGAAGCGCAGAGAACCCCAAACAAAAGGAATCCAAAGAGGACCACACCAAGACACATCATAATTAAAATGCCAAGAGCAAAAGACAAAGAGAGAATCTTAAAAGCAGCAAGAGAAAGAGACTCAATTACCTACAAGGGAATACCCATACGACTGTCAGCTGATTTCTCAACAGAAACTTGGCAGGCCAGAAGGGAATGGCAAGAAATATTCAAAGTGATGAATACCAAGAACCTACAACCAAGATTACTTTATCCAGCAAAGCTATCATTCAGAATTGAAGGTCAGATAAAGAGCTTCACAGATAAGGAAAAGCTAAAGGAGTTCATCACCACTAAACCAGTATTATACGAAATGCTGAAAGGTATCCTTTAAGAAGAGGAAGAAGAAAAAGGTAAAGATACAAATTGTGAACAACAAACATGCATCTATCAACAAGTGAATCTAAGAATCAAGTGAATAAATAATCTGATTTACAGAATGAACTGGTGATTATAATGAATCAGGGACATAGAAAGGGAATGGACTGACTATTCTTGGGGGGGAAAGGGGAATGGGAGATGCGGGAAGAAACTGGACAAAAATCGTGCACCTATGGATGAGGACAGTGGGTGGGGAGTGAGGGCGGAGGGTGGGGCGGGAACTGGGAGGAGGGGAGTTATAGGGGGAAAAAAAGAGGAACAAATGTAACCTGAAGTTGTGATTTCACAGCAATTACATAAACTTTTAAAGTAAATGTTTACATCTGAAACTAATACAGAATAATATTAAATGTAAATGGTAATTTAAAACAGTAAAAATAAATAAAAAAACAAAATAATAAAATGAAATACAAATGTAAGTTAAAACAGGTGAGTTAATTTAAATAAATTATTTTAACTAATTAATCCACATAACTAAGTCAAATTAAAAAATAATGATACTAACAAACTGGAAGTTCTGGTAAATACTGGTCTGGGTCATTGATTCTTAGGTGATAAAACTCCAGTTGTGTTTGTGTGTGTGTGCGCGTGCGCGCACGTGCATATTTTAATCTCTCAGGATCAGATATAAAGATTAAATGGGATTATGTTGATGAAAATGCTCTATAAATTGCCAATGCTGTACCAACAAAGAAAAAGAAATGGTCTGCCTAAGTCGCTTTTATTTTAATATAAAAGATATCCTAACTAGGTTATGGCAGATAAGTGACTCTCAGGTGGAGCAGGAGTTAATTAACCGGTTACCCAGCTTCCTTCCTCTGGGGTTTCAACTTCTCTGATGGTTTCTTCCTTCCACAAACATTATGAATGCCTACCATTAGTTGGTAGGTCCTTATTCTTGATCCTCAAGAGGTGCCCAGCTGTCCTCCTCCTCCTCTACCTCTTCTCCCAAACCAAGGTGCTCACTGTAACAACGTCCTTCCTGATTGGCATGGGGCACCCCCTAGCCTAGCCCGTTCCTGGTTGTACTTGGCACTGGTGAAATGAATGGGCATTTTTGAGGCTTTCCCAAGTATTAAGGGAGAACACCCCTCATTCTCCCCTCACACAATAGTACAGTCAACCTTTTTTAAAAAAAACTTTATTATTGAAAGTATTACCTATGTCCCTTTTTTGCTTCCAGTGACCCCTTAT
>NW_005371694.1:122344-123674 GCF_000412655.1 Myotis brandtii
CCACACTCTGTGTCCGTGGATCATCCATACAAGTTCTCTGGTTGATCTCTTCCCACCCACCCCCGCCTTTCCTCTCAGATTCATATGGTCAACCTTTTGAACTACAGATTGGAAGACAGGGAAAAAAACAAACAAACCAAACCCCTCTCATTACCATCCTATTTCAGTTCCTAAACTCCTTTCCCTTACACCCCTTTTTCTTTCCAAGGAAGCGTGTCTCTCCCACCTCTCAAGACAACAATCAGTGACATTCAAGCGCTCAGTGGCATTTGAGTCCCATGCCCAGAAGAACAAAGCAGCCTCTATATTCTAAGTCCTCATCCCCATAGAAACCCGGAGCACCCTCTTTCCTCGGATCCCACAGGGCCACGGGCGGCTTGTTTTCAGCCAAGGGGTGGTAGCGTTGTTTTCACTGTTGCTGCTATTACTATTCTGACGTCATTGGGCGAATTAATAAATCTAGGAACACTTGGTGGTGGTATCTAAACGTTTTGCTAAGTTCTCTATACTGTAGCTATCAGCCACATTTAAGGACATGGGGAAAAAACACACCAAGCAGGTCAGGGCCCAGGTCTCCCTGCCTCCAGGGTGCAGTGCTCGCCCAGGGTTTTGTCTCATCTCCTGCAATTCCAGGGGGTAAGCAAGGCAGATACTACGACTCCTTGCGCCGAAGGTAGAAGGGACGGCTGGCTTAGCTGACGACAGGGCCTGAACTGACACCTGTCCTGACAGAACTAAGTGACTTTCTCTGTTCATTCCAAATTCTTAATGGCTTTACCCCCTTAGGCCAGTGCGAAGCGCAGTCCGACCCCAGGAACTGACTTCCGGGTGGGGGAGGGGCGGTTGGCCCTTGCGGGTGTGGGCTTCCCTCCCACCGAGCCCGGGTTGCTTTGAGCTTTAACTCCGCCTAGTTGTGGTGTTTTGGGGGTAGCTCGCTTGCAGGGGTCCGCTTGAAAGTTTTCTTGGCTAGTTTCGCGGATTCACCCAGCTACCGAGCACAGGACGGACACGGAAAAGGAAAATAATAAAACGCAAAGCACGTGGCCTTCCGTATCTCACTTTTCTTGGCCCCTCTCCCGACCCGTAGCCGCGCCTTGTTACGACTACGTGGGCGACTCGTCTATAAAAGCCGAGCTCGGCGCGTCCCGTCGCCACAGTGGTTTCCTGTTGTCTTTCTGTCGGTGTGGAGTTGTTGTTTCGCCAGGAATCCCTGTGGCCGTGAAGATGGCGTCTACCAGCCGGTTAGTATGTCCGCCCGATCCCGGCTAGTCAAGGGCGGGCGGGGACCCCGTGCCCGGCGGCTGCGGGGCTGCTGGGCAGGGCGCCCAGG
>NW_005371694.1:123763-126041 GCF_000412655.1 Myotis brandtii
CCCTTCCCGCCCCAGGGTCTGAGATCGCCATCTCACCCGGGCTCCACCCTGTGGGGGCCCCTGGGTCCGCAGCCCCCTAGCCTCTTGCCTTCTGCTGAGATTGCAAACGGCTGTTTTTCCTTTCTTTATTGTTCCTTTTTTTTTCTACGCTTGTTTTTCCACCTACGGCTCGGGCAGCCCGAGGGGCCGTGAGTCGTCCCTTCCAAAGAGCGGGAGAGGGCTAGTTCAGGTCCCCATCCAGCTGACAGCTGGAAAGTTAGGGACGTGGGTATTGCTGAGCCCGATGGAGTCTGATCGCCATCCCAGAGGCCCCTCTGAATGGAGGTTAAGACATTTCTGAAGATCCGATGAGTTCCCTTCTTAAGAGGTTTCTTTACAAATGTCTTCTCTATTTTCCTGAAGAAAATCTTGCCTGCAGAAAGTTATTTACAAATGCTGGGAAGTCACTCTAATGCAGCGGTTCTCAACCTGTGGGTCGCGACCCTTTCACAGGGGTCGCCTACGACCATCGGAAAACACATATATAATTACATATTGTGTTTGTGATTAATCACTTTGCTTTAATTATGTTCAATTTGTAACGATGAAATTGGGGGTCGCCACAACATGAGGAACTGTATTAAAGGGTCGCGGCATTAGGAAGGTTGAGAACCACTGCGTAATGTATTTTAAAAATGCAAAATATTGTACTCACATGGACAGGAAAAGCATGTAGTGCCCGGAGAGACAGCCTTTAATCCTGTGACCTGAAAAAGGCTTGCAGACCTTAATTATATCTCTCCTTACCACTATGAGGTAGATACTCGTATTTTTGCATGAGTGTAAACTGAGTCATGCCAATGCTGGCTTTTCCAAGTTGAGGGTTAGAACAGGCTGTAGTAAGGCATATATCTCTTTCTTATTCTCACACAGTTGGCTTTTAGTTAATTCATAATGTATTAACAGTAATTAAGTTCCTATAATTTCTGGAAGGCAACTCTGGCATAAATTTTTGAACCTGTTGTAATCTGTGGAATTGAGTTCCCAATGAAAGCCATTATCATAAGTAGTAAGCTGGAGAAGTCCGGGCCCTTTTTGGTAAACTGCCAAAACTTACTATTTTATGTTACTGTATTTTTTTAAAAATATGGGGAACAGTGAGGCAGCTTTAGCTAATGGCCTGTTTGGCAATAATTCTTAAAGTCAATGACACTCTTGTTTACTGATTCTAATTCTATGATTGAGTGCTCAATCATTCTATCTGGGCGTGGCTCTGTCAGGGAAGGCTTACTTGTAAGTAAATGGGAAACTTCAGCTTCCCAAAGACACCTAAATACAGCGTATGGTCTCTCATGGCAGTAGATCTGAAAGGTGCATGTGGGCATATTTGGGCACAGCTTTTACATATAAGAACAGGAAGATGTATTTGTATGAAATGTTACAGTATCAGTCTAGTAAATTCACTTGGTAAATTTCTTACCCAAAAAGTACACTATACTTTGTATGCCTTGTTAAAAAAAAAAGTTCGAAATTAATTTTTTCTGAACATGTCCAGCTCTATGTGTTAATGCATTGTTCAGCTTTTTGAGTTTTTCTTCCAGTGAGAACAAAGGTAAATGTTAGTATTTCAACCTTTTCACTGTTTTTAACTTGAGGAAGATACACAGTTACTAGGCTCTGAAACTGGCTGGTGTTTTCACAGAAAAGAGCACAAGTGTTCTGAGTTCAAATTTAAGCTCCACCACTTATTCTGTGATTTTGGGCAAATCATTCTCTGGGCATAATCTTTAAAGTGGAGATAATGCCCATCTTCAGGGTGGCTTTGAAGATTAATAATTATGTATAGCACTAGACCCACAGTAGGCACCCAGTAAGTTATAGCTATAAAATGAATTTGGGATTATCTGGCTTCTTAGGTAGTCACAATTGCTTTAGTGTTAGGGGTGATTGTTTACCACATTCCTTTCCTATTGTTTTTCTCCTTACTTCCCCTATAACCCCACTCTTGTAGTTTCTCCTTTGTATTACTCTTCAGGAAATTTGATTAAAAGTTGACTTACATGATTTCATTTTATTTTGGATAGATAACACATTACACATAGTAAAAAGGCAAGAAAAGTGAAAAGTAGTCTGCCTTCTTCCCCAGCTTCCAGCCATCTAATTCTTCCCCAAAGCATTCATTGTAACCAGTTTCGTGCTTTCCCAGTGAGTCTCTGCTTTAGCAAATATATGCATACTAGAGGACCGGTGCACGAATTTGTGCACAGGTGGGGTCTGGCTGGCTCGCCCGATCGAGCTG
>NW_005371694.1:126080-139717 GCF_000412655.1 Myotis brandtii
TGGTTAGCAGGCCAGCCCTGCTCCCTGGTCAAACTCCAGTCGAACTCCTGGTCAAGCAGACAATTTGCATATTACCCTTTTATTATATAGGATTATATAGGATAGTTCTAAGCCCTCCCACCACCCCCTGAAAAAGGAGTCTAATGTAAACACTGTGCCTTGCTTTTTACCTTTTTTATGAAGTTGGTGCACATGTTTTAAGTGCACAGGTCAATTAATAAGTGAGCATTTACGCAAAGCTACAACCCAGGTCAAGAAATCAAATACCACTAGCACCCTGGAAGCCTCCTTTGTGCCCATAGTCTTTACCACATCCTGATTTCTGACACCATAGATCTGTTTTGCCCACTTTAAGGTTTATATAAATGGCAAAAATATGTGTTCATGAGTAGTTTTTTTTATCAGCATTTTGATATTCATGTTATTGCATATAACTGTAGTTCATACTTTTCTCAATTTTGTATAAAATTCATACCTTTTTATAGTAAGCATATCTTTGTGATTTTTTATATCATATATATATAGATATATAAATAGATACACATACTACGTGATACTGTTTCCCATCAGTCCTTTGTGTGATGTGTGCCACCTGACTGTCCACATTATGCATTTGTAATTACTGTTACTCTGCTAACGTTTTCCTTTATTTTAAAATAATTTTCCATAACTTGCTTTTTTAATATTTTATTTGTCATAATTTATGAAAATATTTTTCTATAGGAATTTCTGGAATAAGCATGAATGTAAAGCGAACCCCACCTCCCATTTTTTTCAATGAAAAGATCAACACGTGTTCTGGTTACCTTGACTATATAAATTTTGGGAATGTGGATTATATTATCAATTTTCCAGTGGGAATTGCCTTCTATGTTGAGAGCTAACATTCTAAACTGTATTATGTGAGAACTTTATCCAAAACCATGAATACCTCTTTTACATGGGTGATACCATCTTTTGGATGTATATTTGTGTTGGCTATAACATAACCTTTTATTAGATTACTTCAAGTGAAATTTTTTCATAAACATTGGCTTTATTCCACATAATACAGAAACATTCTCAGAATAACAATACCTGTACTACCTCTGACATGAGTACTTAACAATGTTAATAGTTCTTATATAGGCTCTCATTAAGTTCTGTGTGTAAAGTTGTCTCATCACAAATTTTTACATTGATGTCTTCCCTGTAATATTGGAAGTGAAAAACTCAGTCTCCAGTAAACTCAAAGGAAAGAGCTCATGGAAATGATATTCCTTGAATTCTTGCATGTTATTAACAGTTTATGGTCTTTTCGTTGAAAGCCCGCTTTGCTGCATGTAAAATGTCTGCATCGTGATTGGTTCTTTTTTTAAAATACGTATTTTTAATGATTTCAGAGAGGAGGGGACAGGAAGAGAGTTAGAAACATCAATGAGAGAGAATCATTGGTTGGTTCATAGGTCAGTCCTCAACCACTGAGCCATGCTGGCTGGGTGGTTCTTTTTCTTTTATATCCTTATTGTAGTTCAGCATTTTTTTTATGGCATAAGGTTTTCCTGTCTCAAGTGAACTTTTAAAGACAACTTGTTTTTAGTGATAACAAACATTTGTGAATATGAGGTCATATCCCCAGAAATAATTACAAAATCTATGTTAAATGTCTTTGTTGCTTTTTAAAACTGACTTGTCTGGTCATTTAAAGCTGATGTGTCTTCCCCAAACTGCTTCATTATAAAATAATTGAACAAATTATTAATATCACAAATAGATTAAAAAGTAGCTTTAAAACTATTTTTTGATTGCCAACAAAATCAATTCTGGACTAAATGAAATCATTAGGTCTTAAGTAAAGTAGAGCCACATCTACCGCCCTCATTTATATTACTACTGAAGGCCCAGTGCACGAATTCGTGCACCAGAGGGGTCCCTTGGCCTGGCCTGCGGGATCGGGCCGAAACCGGCTCTCCAACATCCCCTGAGGGGTCCTGGATTGCGAGAGAGTGCAGGCCAGCCCGAGGGCCCCCACCAGTGCATGATCGGGACCGGGGAGGGACTGTGGGAGGGCTCTAGGGCATGTCTGGCCCATCTCACTCAGTCCCAATAGGCCAGACCCCAGCAGCAAGCTAATGTACCAGTTGGAGCAGTGCACGTCATAGCGACTGGTCGACTCTCTGCCCCCTGGTGGTCAGTGCACATCATAGCCAGTGGTTGAATGGCCTTAGCATATCATTAAACATATTACCTTGGATTGGTTGAACGGTTGACCAGACACTTAGCATATTAGGCTTTTATTATATAGAATAGATTAAGTTTAGTATACTGTTCTAAATCTACCACCATGGTAACTAGCAAGCAGAAAAAATTTATTCTCTGACCAGAGAAATAAATGGCAGGGGGCACAAACTGCATGGTTATCTGTAACAGTCACAGGTTATTATGGTAGCTAGTCATTTCAGTGCTAATCAAGATTTTTTAAAAACTTAATTGCCTACATGTTAAGAGAATAAAACACTTGTTTTCTATTTAAAGTTTTTAATGCTTTTTATGTCTGCAAACCAGTAACTTCGTATAAAAAATAATTCCAATGGAATCTACCTATTAATAACTGGCTAGAATTTAAAGTAATTTAATTGGGGTGTTTACTTCAGAAATTTAGTTTAAATATGTTATAAATATATATTAGAAAAATGTTGCCCTGACTGGCTTGGCTCAGTGGATAGCGCGTCGGCCTGTGGACTGAAGAGTCCCAGGTTCAATTCTGGTCAAGGGTAAAAAAAAGAAAAATGTTAAAAATCCTTCCTCCTCCAACCCCCAGAAGACTACTTTGTTACATGTTGGTTGGGAGGATTGGTGTTTCTCACATATGGTTCACACATTGATGTTTCTCTCTTTCTCTCTCCCTTTATGTCATAGGGTGAGAATTTTTAAAAAAGAAACAAAAAAACCTTTTTTTTTCCCCCCATTTCATTTAGTTTGGATGCTCTCCCAAGAGTCACATGTCCAAACCATCCAGATTCGATTTTAGTGGAGGACTACAGAGCTGGTGATATGATCTGTCCTGAATGTGGCCTGGTTGTAGGTAAGCAGTTATTATGGTTTTAACTAATATCACTATTTTGGATACTTTGTCTTTTTTGTGTTTTCCAAACTGTCTTTTAGTGAATACATTTTGACTGTTTAAGTAATTCATATTTAATTCATAATTATCATGAAACACTCAAAAAGAATTAGAAAAAAAACACACAAGTAAGTAAAATCATTCAGAGATATCATATTTTATTGTCAGTTCAAAGGCATATGTTTTATTTTTATTTTTTTGAAGAATTTAGAAAGGTTTTAATTGGGAATATAAGGAATGTCTTGCTAAGCATGCAGACAATATTTGTCCTGATTTTTTTTATTTTGCAGTACTATTTTTCTGTATCCCAAATTACAATCAGGTCTGTATTGCTTTAGTTTTTGTAGTTTCATGCAGAATACAAAAGATAGGGAAAAATATCTAGATATTTATAAAGATAAAAAAATGATAACTTTATTCATAGTTCTTTTTATTTGGATATAATAACAGTGCTCCTCACCAGGCACCCATACATTAGTGAAGCCAACATATTACTGTGAAGCCTTGACAAATAATCAGAAAACGAATATGAATACAAATGTAAATAAAATATTTCAAACTATGTGGGGAAGTATACCACTGGCAATTAGAGAATCAGGATGGTGGGTAAGTGAGAGAGAAACTCCAGTGTCCAAGTTACTGCCCTTGCCTATGGGAATGAAAATAGGATTGAAGGGATTATTGTCAGAAAATTAAATGAGTTATCATGTATAAAGTAAGTAAAACAGTGCCCGCCATATAGAAAGCTCTTTATATGTAACTACCATGTTGCCTGAGAACTGGGTTATTTTGGAGGAGCTCCTCTCTGCTGCTAAACTCAAGAACCCACATACCAGCCCCCTCCCCCTTTTTTAAATAATTTTTTATTATATATGTCCCTTTTTCTCCCCATAGACCCTCTCCAGCCCCCCACCCCCGAACCTTCAGCACCCTATTGTCTGTGTCCATGAGTTATGCACATATGCATACAAATTCTTTGGTTGATTACCTCCCACCCCACCCCCAGCCTTCCCTCTGAGGTTTGGAAGTCTAGCAGGTAAAATTTTTTATCACCAGGTAAAATGTTGCAAAGGAAACTGCTTCTAAAACAATCTCTCTGATGGCCTTGCCCTGCAGCAAAGGAAAGGAGAGGAAGAAGGAGCCTGTTTATACGCACAGACACCCTAAGCTTGCTTTAGTTGTAGCTGTATATGTTCCCCTGGTGTGTAGCTCAGTGCTTTACAGCAGCCATATCCCATTTTAACATGAGAAAGCTGGGACATAGATTCGGTAACTTGTTCAAGGTCACAGCACAATTCAGTGATGGAACTTGAATTCCAACCAGTCTAGCTCCAAAATTCCTACCCTTAACCACTATTCCCAATACAGAGAATGTTTGCATGTTTCACAGATCTTGAAACAATTATAGAACTTAAACGTTGTTAGTCACCAGAAAATAATTTCTTTATCAAACTGTCTCTCTTATTTAAATTATTTTAAAAGCAACGACAAGCCCTAAATGGTTTGGTTCAGTGGATAGAGTGTCGGCCTGCGGACTCAAGGGTCCCAGGTTTGATTCCAGTCAAGGTCATGTACCTTGGTTGCAGGCATATACCCAGTAGGGAGTGTGTAGGAGGCAGCTGATCGATGTTTCTCTCTATCCCTCTCCCTTCCTCTCTGTAAAATATTAAATATATATATATATATATATATATATATATGCAAATATGTTCTCCCCTACAGTGGGCTGCCTGTTCGTTATGTTGATGGTTTCTTTTGCTGTGTAGAGCTTTTTAGTTTGATGTAGTCCCATTTGTTTATTTTCTCCTTAGTTTCCTTTGGCTTAGGAGATGTATCAGTAAACATATTGCTACAAGAGCTGTCTGAGATTTTGCTGCCTATGGTTTCTTCTAGAATTTTTATGGTTCCACGTCTTATATTTAAGTCCTTTATCCATTTTGAGTTTATTATTGTGTATGGTGTAAGTCGGTGATCTAGTTTCATTTTTTTTGCATGTATCCAATTTTCCCAACACCATTTATTGAAGAGACTATCTTGATTCCATTGTATGCTCTTGCCTCCTTTGTCAAATATTAATTGAGCATAATGGCCTGGGTTGAGTTCTGGGTTCTCTGTTCTGTTCCATTGATCTATATGCCTGTTCTTGTGTCAGTACCAGGCTGTTATGATTATGGTGGCTTTGTAGTATAACTTGAAATCTGGTATTGTGATTCCTCCAACTTTGTTTTTCTTTTTTAGAATTGCTGCAGCTACTCGGGATCTTTTTTGATTCCATATAAATTTTTGGAGTATTTGATCTAACTCTGAAATATGTTGTTAGTATTTTAATAGGGATTGCATAGAATCTGTAGATTGCTTTGGGTAGTATGGACACTTTAATGATGTTGATTCTACCAATCCAAGAACAAGGTACAATCTTCCACTTTTTTGTATCTTTTTCTATCTCTTTTTTCAACATCCTGAAGTTTTCCCAGATGCATATGTTTTATAATGTTGGATAGGAGGGAACATCAATTTGAGAGTTAATAAAAAAAAAAAAAAGGCCCCCAGTTTCCTGAGTTCTTAGTCTTAAATATTTGATGGGGCATTGAGGATGGCAGGATTACACCCATGTAATATAACTTTTGTGGCTTTTAAATGTCATTTATTTCGGAACATAAAAGTGTATCTGTGTTGAATCTTATCCAAGGCTTTTTAGTAAACAAAAAAGATTTGTTGTAATTTTCATTTCCTATGGAATGATTTATTTATGTTTTTCTGGTGTAAAATAGTCATTGCTAAAAATATTTCTTAAAATTTCACTTTTATTTCTTTGCTCACTAATCTAGAAATGCTCCAAAACTTTAGAATAGAAATGGTCTACTTAAAAATTATTCTGCCGAGCCAATGTGGCTTGGTTGGTTGAGTGTTGTTCCATGCACCAGGAGGTTGCGAGTTTGATTTCAGGTCAGGATACATGCCCGGGTTGGGAGCTCAATCCTCAGTAGGGGGCAAGCAGGAGGCAGCTGATTGATGTTTCTCTCTCATGCATGCTTCTATCTCTCCCTCTCCCTTCCTCTCTCTGAAATCAATAAAAACATTTAAATATATAAAAGACTAATATGCATATTGTCCCTGGGGGAGTTCGACCCTAAGACTGATCACTCACTGTGACGTGTGCTAACCATCAGGGGGCAGCCTGGAATGAAGGACGTCCCCGGCCGGCACCCGGCAGCCAGGGAAGGGAGGCCCCGGCCGGCAGCTGGAAGGCCCCGATTGGCCCTGATCGCCCCTGATCTCCGGTCAGGCCTAGGGACCCTACCCGTGCATGAATTTCATGCCCCGGGCCTCTAGTATTTTTATAAAAAGTATTCTGGTGGTAGTGTTGCAGCCATGCCTTAGTAGTTTGAAAATGCTAGGATTGTGGGAAGTATAACAGATACATTGATGTTGATGTACTGTGGATGTGTTTACTGGAGGACATCTGTAATATTCATTTAAGTAGGCTGCTTTCCTCAGATCTCCAGTGGGAATTTTAAATCATACAGAGCTGCTAATAAGAATTGAAATCCATTTGCATTGTATTATGCTCAGTAAGAAATATTTTTAACAGCTAGTTCACTTTACAGTAGACATTGTTCTAAATGATTTACATATTCACTCAGTTTAACCTCAGAGAAATATGTGAGGTGAGTGCTCACATTATCTTCATTTTGGAGGTTAGGAAACTGAAGTTTAGGTAATCTGGCAGTCTTGCTCCTCTGTCTGCATGGGAGCCAAATTTCTATCCTACATAATAAAATGAGTTCAATTGGAGATTGGCACACTACGACCCACTGCCTGTTTTCACATGGCCTGTATGCTAAGAATGGCTTTTACATTTTTTAAACGGTTGAAAAAAATCAAGAGAATAATATTTTGGGGCACATGAAAATAATAAAATTCTTATTTTAGTGTCCATAAGTAAAGTTTTATTGGAGCACAGCCATAATCATTTGTTTACATATTGACTATTGCTGCTTTCTTAATACAACAGCAGAATTTAGTAGTTGCAACAGAAACCATATATGTTGCTCTCATCACTTTGTACTGCTGCTCAGTGCACTACAAATCCCAGTTGATAGTTAAAATCCCACAGCATTTTTAAGTAACAAGCATACCTCCATACTGCAACATTTTATTTATTTGTTTTGTTATCATTGCATACTCATTATGTCAAAACAAACAAAAAACAATGAACTTGAATGTCATGCTTTTAAGGCCCAGTGTAGTATGAGTTATTTTGTTATTGAATTAGATGGTGAAGCATTGTGTTTATTATGCTATGATATTTTAGCTGTGCTAAAAGAATGCAATAAACATTTAGATTACCAGACAAAACACTGTCACAGTACTCCCAACTGAGGAAAACAATGGTCAGAAGATTTAGAAAATGTAAAGTGGAATACCTCATCACAGCAGAATTTCTTCACAAAAATAAAAGAATGAAAATAAGGCTGCAGCTAAAGTTTCTGAGTGGCTCATTTGTAGGCCAAGCAGGGAAAGCCGTTTAGCAATGGTGAGTTAATTAATTTATGTGTGATTGCAACAGCTGAAGAAATGTGTCCAGAGAAAAACTTATTAAGACTGTTAGCCTTTCAGTAAGAACAGTTGTTTGAAGAGTTGAGGACATGGATACTCGAAATATAAGGCAAATTATTTCAACTATTTTTCCTAGACTCTTGATGACTAGACAGATGTTACTGATGTTGAGTTGTTTATTCAAGGAGTCAGTGCAGAGTTTGCAGAGTTTGAAACTGCATGGAACATCCATAGGAGAAAATACTTTTAAAGATGTTGCAAGAGTATTGATTCAGTACAACGTGAAGTGGAATCTGTTAAAAAGTATTATAACTTATTAGTGGCCTGGTGCACGAAATTCGTGCACATTAAAAGGGAATTAGAGGAAATATTTTAATAATTGCTATTTGCCCTCTCTCTATAATAGAAGTGTCAGAGATGAAAGAAAATTAGTAAAATGTATATGAAAATCTTCCTCTTGTCAGAGTCTGGGGTGCACCGAGGGACCTAGAGTCAAGTCCCCGCCCACCACCTGCACGAGCTTCGAAAATGCAGGAGACCCAGACCTGGCCAGCCCCACCCACACTGGGTGAGCCAGCCCCAACCCCGTCAAGCCCTGCTGGGTGGAGGGCACGGCCTGAAGTCCCTCACCCCAGCCAGGCGCCATGCAGCCTTAGGTCCCTGCTACTCAGTCGTGACGTTATGGCATCCTGGCTAATTTGCATATTCCTGTATTATATAGATAGATGGTGGTGAAAAAATGTGTGGAGCAGAAGACTTATTTGCAAAGTGTAAAAATGTAAGATTTTTAAAAACCTGTAGTCATTCATTGTATTTTTCATCACCAGATACATTGTGGAAAAGGTTTGAATCTATCATGTACTATTACTGATCCAATAGTGTCAGTAGTGGACTTCATTCAATCTCATGGACAGTTCTACCACACAGTAATTTGTTTGCTTAGTAGTGGAAAAGTTACCTTGTAATTTTTGTAGCTTAGGGGCAAGATTGAAATTTCTCTGAACCAGTACTGCCTTCAATAACTATTAAACACTGAATGGCTTTGGTAATTAACTATTGCTGTAGACTTGCTAATATTTCCAAATGAATTCAACCTAGAGTCACAAGGCAAAACAGTGCCTATATGTTAAACACTGTGATAAAGTGAATTTGACAGCAGCTAATGTCTGAATCACAAGTAATGTTAAATTGCTTTATGTAGTATTTTTTATACTTTCATTGATGCCAGAAGTTAAAATAAGAACTAAGATCTTCATTCCCAAACAGATCTGCAGCAGATATACAGGGTGTTCCCAAAAAAATGTATGCACAGTATGACAGCTGATAGCTCAATTTTTAAAATGAAATGTTTTTTAATAAACATTGCCTTTAATTATTCAAAGTGTGTGTATATATTTTTGGGGGTCACCCTATATTGCCAGACTCAAACTATATTTTCATTAGTGTTTTTCAGACCTGGATACAAAAGCAAAGGAAATTTTCATCTTATAAAATCTGTTTAATTGTGCAATTTAGGAGCTTCCACCAAACCTTCAGTTGGAAGTGATTAATGTACACTGTAGTGACATGATAAAAAGCAAATATCAGAATGTAATAAAATTCTATAAATGCCTTGCAAGCAATGAATATGCTCAATTAAAATCATATGCTTATGGCCTAGCTGGTTTGTCTCAGTGGATAGAGCGTCGGCCTGTGGACTGAAGCAGTGGTTGCCAACCTTTTGGACCAGCTAGATACCACCAGTTGGCGACTGCTGCTCCAAAGGTTTCCTTAAACCAGCGGTCGCCAACCTTTCGGACCTCACGGACCACCGGTTGGCGATCGCTGGACTGAAGGATAACGGGTTCAATTCATGTCAAGGGCACATGCCTGGGTTGTGGGCTCGATCACCAGTGAGGGGATGTGCAGGATTCTCTCTTCTCATTGATGTTTCTCTTTCTCCCTCTCCCTTCCTCTCTGAAATCAATAAAAATATACTTAAAAAATCATATGCTTGTGGATTAATTTCAGTATTTGGCAATATTTGTGTGAAAAAGACTTTTAAAAAGTGAAATACATAAAATCTTGTTGACACAGCATTGACAGATGAACATTTGCAGTCAGTGTTGATAGGGAACACTTAGTTTGAATTCCAGTTATGTGAAATGTTATCCCCCCAGAAAGAGAATTCCATTCTTCTATTTTGCTGATACGCCAAGCAAATTATTTTGAAAATACCTTAATTAAACATGACGCTTCATGAGTCTAAATTGTAAAAATACATATACATACATATGTATGTACACAAGTTATCTATAATAATAAGCATAATATGCTAATTAGACTGGACAGCTGAACGTCCTTCCGGACAAAGCCGCGGTGGCTGCGAGGGCTGAGGGCAGGCAGTCATAGTGGCCAGCGGCAGCAGCAGCAGGGTGATGGGGATGGCACCTTCCCTGATCGGCCCGGTCACCTCCTGCAGAAGGAGGCCAGACTGCGACTTAGGCCCGCCCCACAGGGAGCGGGTTTAAGCCGTCAGTAGGACATCCCCTCCCTGACTGTGAGAAAGGGGCAGGCCGGGCTGAGTGACTCCCCCCCACACCCAGTGTACGAATTTTTGTGCACCGGGCCTCTAGTCCAGGGGTGGGCAAACTTTTTGACTCGAGAGCCACAATGGGTTCTTAAACTGGACTGGAGGGCTGGAACAAAAGCATGGATGGAGTGTTTGTGTGAACTAATATAAATTCAAAGTAAACATCATTACATAAAAGGATAAGGTCTTTTTTTATTTTTTTTATTTTTTTTTTTAGTTTTATTCATTTCAAACGGGCCGGATCCGGCCCGCGGGCTGTAGTTTGCCCACGGCTGCTCTAGTCTACAATAATAAAAGGGTAATATACCAATTACACCGGACATCCTTCCAGACAAGCCGGGGCCAGAGGGAAGCCGCCCAGGTCCCGGGTGCCTAGCAGCAGGGCTGGAGTGAAAGCTGGTGCCAGCAGCCGGGGGAAGGAAGGCCTACTCTTGCATGAATTTTCGTGCATCGGGCCTCTACTCTTGATAATAAATTTAGATTGTAGTATATAATTAGATTTGCATTATCTTGCTGGTTTAAAGGCATGTGCTCTTTCTTCCCAGCTCAATTCAAGCCTTTTTTTCTTATACTGTGGAGACAGGGGAGAAATTAAGCTGAGCAAGTCTTCTCCAATCCACTTAAAATTAGTGACTTTTTCTTATTTGAGATACTGATGTCCATAGGAATTTAAATCCAGACATGTAATATCATCATTGGTTTCTTATTAAATGATCTTGGTATAATGGATTGATTGTACTTGCCATAAAAGTTTTTCATTTTCTGACTTTTTAGATTATATCAGATTTATTGAATAATCAACAGACAAGTTTAGAAACTGAAACTCCTAGAATTATTTTTAAACAACTCTGTAATTAATGTTTAACTTGTGCTTGAAGCTTATGACAGCTTCTAACTCTTATTTCAAACTCAAGACTAGATACCACTCAGTTGTCATTTTCAGAGCCATATGATTTGGAAAGTAGAGTTCATTACTATCACTTTTTAAAATGAAATAATTCATAATATAAAAATTATATTTATCTTTTATGGTATATACTACCTTTTCTCCAGTCTTTAATAACACTTTTCTCACTCTTCTTCAAACCTGCATTCATTGGCTCCTTGAAGCCCACCATTCAGTTACAAAACCAGTGTCACATGTTTTTAGGATTTTCTTAAAGCAATATCATACTTTCAGGAAACGATTTCTGTTTCAATTACATGACAAACTCAGAACTTTGTGGCTTATAGCAACCATTTTATTTTGCTCATGATTTCACAGGAAGGACTCATCTGGGCCATTGTTTCCGCATGGCACAGGCTAAATGTGGAGGATCCACTTCCATGATGGCTTCTTCACCTGCATTTCTTGGCCTCCCTACATGGCTCTGTCATTGTCTAGGGCTTCTCTGTAGTTGTGTCAGTGTAGTCATATTTCATATGTGGTGGTTGGTTTCTAAGACTAATATCCCAAGAGCAAGTGTTTTGTACTTGGATAGTTAGGGCTATGGGTAGACTATGATCACTTCTGTATTGTATTAATCAAAGTAGTCTTAGGTCCCACCTAGATTGGAAGGGGTGGAGAAATAGGCTTCATATCATTGTGAGAGGGACAAGGTCATGTTGCAGAAGAGCATGTGAATGGGAGATACTGCTGCTGTCTTTGGAAAGTACTACACATTTAATGTCTTGTTTCCCTTCTATCCCAGTATTTAAATGGCTGTGTAGTATTTAGTCTGTCCTGTAACTTAGGCCATTTACAACTTTTGTTGCTATTTTTTAATACTATTTAACATGTAAACATTGTTTGGCTTTCCTCTTATTTGAATTATAGGATTTTAATTTTAAACATATGAAGTGTTATGATTTGTGATTGGCTGTCTCACCTTATCAGTAATCCTTAAGATATTGGTAGTGACCTCTAAAATAGGGCCAATTTTTTTTTAAAGCAAAGCTTTGTCATTGGCTCTAATAGCACTTTTTGTTTTGTGTTTTTTTCCCCCCAAATCCTAACAGTTTAATTGTGTAACATTAAAAGATGAGCACTAGGTGGCAGTATAATCATATTTAAATCATCAATTTGTGTATAAATTTTACTTTGTACATTGTTTATATTGGCAAAGTATTTAGTGACCTGTTGTAATAGCTGTTAAAGCATGAAGTTGGTTATCATGACTTTTATAAGTAGGATTTCACAATAAGAGGTTGTTTAGAACTACTGGTGTCATTTCTAGTTAAAGCCACTTTTGTGAAACCATTTGAAATTGTTTTTAAAAGCAACTAAGGGAAATACCGTAGCTAGTTTAGGTAGACTTGAAAGAGAAAATGGGTCAATTTGATCTCTTCCTCCTAGGCTCATTCTGGGTGTTGTTTATACCAGTGAATCTGAACTTGAATATATGAGTATTCATTAAGAATCAGCTGAGACTAATCATGTCAAGTCATTGCCTGTCAGATTGTTGATATATACCTTTTGTAAATAGCTTTTTTTGAGAAGAAAATAAAATCTGCTGGAAACTGAACCCTAAAAAAAAAATCAGCTGGAAAATACGTTTTAAAGGATTCCAGGTTCCACTTTAAGGTCACATATCATATTAAGAAACACAAATCTATACTATTAACTTTACAGTTTACCAGTCCTTAAGATGTTCTGTATTTTTAGATTTTTTAATCTTTGTTTTCTATGTCTCCAGACCTAGACTACAAATTCCTCTAGAGTGTATAGTTTAGATATATAACTAGCAGTCAGTGGCCCTGGAGTCTAGGCTTGGCTCTATAGGTAAAAGTTATATAACTACTAGAGGCCCGGTGCACGGGATTAGTGCACTGGTGGGGGGTGTGACCTGAGGGGATCAGCTTGCTGTGGGAGTGCTGCTCATCTCAGTCAGCTGAGCAGCTGTGGACCCACCCTCTGAGCAACTGCTCCTGCTGTGGGAACACACCACCAGGGGGCAGCTCCTGCGTTGAGCGTCTGCCCCCTGGTGGTCAGTGCACGTCATAGTGACTGGTCGACTGGTTGTTTTGGTCGTTCCGCCGTTCGGTCACTGGGCTTTTATATATATAGAAGACTAGTGGCCCGGTGTCGTGCATTGGCGGGGGGGGGGGGGGGTGTCCCTCAGCCCGGCCTGTACCCTCTCCAATCTAGGACCCCTTGGGGGATGTCCTAAACTGGCAGTTGGACATCCCTCTCGCAATCTGGGACCCTGGCTCCTAACTGCTCACCTGCCTGCCGGCTTGATCGCCCCTAACCACTCTGCCTGCCAGCTTGATCGCCCCCAACTGTCCCCACTTCCGGTCTGATCTCCCCTAACTGCCCCCCTGCCAACCTGCTTGCTCCCAACTGCCGGCCTGCTAGCCCTGACCTGCCCCCCCACTGGCCTGATGGCCCCCAACTGCTGCCCCTCCCCCAGCCTGGTCCCT
>NW_005371694.1:139770-150914 GCF_000412655.1 Myotis brandtii
ACCGGCCTGCTCGCCCCTAACCACCTCTGCCTCGGCCCTGCCGCCATGGCTTTGTCTGGAAGGACATCTGGTCTCCTGGAAGGTCTCCCAGTCTAATTAGCATATTATCCTTTTATTAGATAGTCTAGTCAAGTTATATAATTTCTCAAAGTTTAACTTTATTTTATATAAATGTAAAATAAGCCCCCTTCACCCCCTGGGCGGGGGGGAAGGGCAGGTACAATATATCTCAGAATTGTTAGGAATTATTAAGAATTAAATGAGATAATGTATAAACTATACAGCATAAATTTAGTATGAAATTTCAGTGATACATATTTTGGAAATTCAAGTTATTTCTTTTTGTTAACCTTTTATAAAGAGAGGGTGATTCTAAGTCTGAGGTGCCATTCTTATAACAAGGCAGTTACAAAATGTTTTTGAGTGATTATTGTGGATCTGTCATATTTAATGCTTCAGTTGTGTTTTAACAATTATTGGGTTACTATCTTTAACTTTGCATCAGCAGGATTTCATAAAGGAACAGCTTCAGGTTTAGTTCAATATGACCAAGCTATGTTTTTAAATTAAGGGACATTTGAATTCATTTTCAAATTCTTGCTTTGGCTTCTCTAATAAGCCCTCAGAGACTGCTTTCTTGCCTAATTTAAAATTGTTAATTTAGATGCTACTTTCTCCCATCAGAAAGTTACTAATTTTACTCAACCACTCTCTTACATAGTTTTTTTCATTTTACAGAAAGGCAAATTGAGGCTTGCAGTGCTTAGGTAATAAACACAAGTTTCTACATCTAGTAAGTGACAGCGCCACTTAAATTCAGATCGTAGGACTTAAAAAGCCTTTGGTTTTTCTACTACAAGTTTCCGTTAAGCACTCTGCTGCTCAGAGTGATAGAAAGATGAGACACTGTAAGCAAGCTCTGGGACAACTATTTGGCTAGTATGTGAAAGGGAGGAGGTTACATTCATACAACATAGCATGGTAAAAGCACTATTACAGATTTCCAAGTTTGGTGAGAATACAGAGGAAGGGAGTGGTGACTTCCTGGGGAAATTACTGTTGAATTCACCTTGAAAGATGTTCATTAAGCGTGAGTAACTGTTAATGGAGAGAAACTCATTCCAAGTAGAGGGAAAAAGGAACATGTGCCATAGAGCAGCCTGAAAGTATTAGTATGTTAATGATTAAATTTATTGTCACCAAGGCTAGGATACATCTTCATCAGAGGCATAGCTCCTTAGCTTAGATGCTGCTGCAGACCTGCCTGTATTTGAGGAAAAGCAAAACATGTTCAGGTATTCAGGGATAGAACTTATAACACATTTTCCTTTACTAACTATTTTCCAAGTGGTAACTATACTGTTGATTTGTACAGGGTGATTTTTTTTTTGTTTTTTGTTTTGTTATTTAGGGTCTATTTTATGGGCTGGGATGGGAAATTAACTATGATGTAGTTTATTTCTAGGGGATAATTCAGTTTGAGTTCCTACCCAATTTACATTAAGGGGAATATAAATGATGATTTTGAGACTGGCTATTTTATTAGTAGTAATTCTTTCTAGAATATCTCTTGTTCATAGTTTTCAAAATTATTTTTTCCTCTCAAAATTGTCTTTAATGCAATATTTCTCGTAAGAAAATATAGTAGCCCTTGATTCTTTGAAATAAGGGACTAGTAGAAAGGGTTAAATAATTGAAAATGATTGAACTTTTAGACTCAGCACATTTAGAAAGTATTTTTAGTTTTAAACTAAATGTTTTTAAATAAGCCAAGCCTACAAAAACAAGTAATTTGGGGAATATTGTTCTAAGACTCCTATTCTGAATTCTCTATTACAGGTTGTATGCCAAAATGCTTAAATAAGATCAATTTCCAGGAAGATGGCAGAAAAATTCTGATTCCTCTTTATATTCCCTGTTTAAAATTTTTATTAATTTACAATAAGAAACAAAACAAAAACATTCTAAAAGTTTAGGCCAGACTAGAAAATCAGATTCCAAAATTAGCTTCCTGGCTGCTTTTTGGTATGTTTCTGTTTTCCCCTCACCTTTAAGATTGCTACCTTAAGCTGTTTTGGTTTTAATAGTGTACTACAAAATGCTTTTGGATGGATTTACAATTTATAGCTTGCATGGTAAGGAGTTTAAATGTCTATTTGTCTTTGTGTACTATTTCTTGTAGACTAGAAGGCAAAGTCCCTTGATTGTACTGGACATTCATTCTCATCTCCTCTCTCCCTACCCTATTATTCCTTATAGCAGAGACTGCTGGTTGTTTCCCAGGATGTTTCCCCACTCTTTAGTAATAGAACCCCCTTGGTTTTTAACTGGGCATATGGCTGCCCAGCTAGACTGTATTTCCCAGCTTCCCTTGTAGTTGGGTATGGCCGTATGGGTTGTAAGTAGAAGAGATGTGTGCCATTCTAGATTCTTCCCTAAGGGATGTGCCTTCCATTTATTCATTCCTTCCTCCTGGCTAGAATTTAGATCGTGATGCAGGGAACTACCAACAGTCATCGTACACTACAAAATGCAAGTCATCCAAGATGAAGATGGGTTATCAAAAAGATAGGAGTCTGAGTCACACTAGTTAAGGACTATTTATTGTGGATTGTTAACGTGAGAGAGTTCTGTCTTCTCTAAGTTGGTGTTATATTTGCTTTGATTAGAAACCTACCTGCATCCTTTGTAATACACTTCTGGAACCATACTGGGAGTTTATTTTGTTTCAGTCATCTATTTGCCAGGAACTCTTGAGTACCCAGAGGGATTGAGAGTTCTGTGGCAGTGGATTAAAAAGTTTTCCAGCATCATTGCCACCATTGGACTTGGAAATAAAGAATTGGATTGACAATTCTTTATTACAAGATGAATAAGCATGAAAAATCAACATGAGGCTTATGAATACAAACTACAATGAAGAGGAATAGTAATCCTATGGACTTAAAATAAAAGTCTGCCCCGGACTGTTTACCAGACGAAAGCTATAGAAAATACCTAATTTTTGTGATCAATGAAATACTGCTTCTATAACATTTCTGTTAAATGTGGTCAGAAAGAAATAAGATAACACAGGAACAGAGTAAAAAGTGTTTTAGATAGCAATTAGCTGATTTAACATTCTAGAAAAATTGAATCAGTAAAGCAGAGAACAAAACTTGAGAATATTGAGAGTGAATGGGTAAGTGGTCAAGACAAGATAGCCATTATGGTCCTACTTCAAGATCCAGTAGGATCAAATATTATAGGCACAATAGAAATTATTTTACATTCCTAGCAAAAGGTCCTCAGCATTGCAAATCAAGATTCCCACACACTACTTGGGAAGGTATCCTTTTAACATCGAACAGATTTTATTAATAGAAACTTTCAAGCATCCATCCAATAAAAATTTTACTTTGGAAGGACCTAAAATCATTGACAGATTACTTCTCTGTGACAAATGCAAAAGTACAATGAAATTAGTATTAACTCTGTTTCCTTCAGTTTGTCGTGTGGCACAAAAAGGAAGTCACCAAGAACAAGCTTTTTAAAATGAATGTATACATAAATCCCCCCAAATATAGTGCTGAATTATATTTGCTAATTGACATGTGGAACAGCACTTATGACTGTTCACTTCTATTTCTGGTTCTTCTCCTTTGGGCTACATGGTACAGTTGTACTTCCCCACCACATTTGAAGTTAAGCATCACCCCTCACTGTTTTTGGCCAATGAGTGGAAAAGTTACTGTTAGAAACCATTAAATTGGTGCATAATTCACCACATACCCACCTTCTCCAGCATGCTGACTGCCATGTCTCAAGTGGTGGGGACGCCATCATTTTGAATAAGGATGGCATAGAAAGACATGTAGTATTAATAAGAAAGAAATCTTGTTTTAAGCCACTGAACTTCTGAAATTATTTATTATCCTACCGTAACTTAATATATGCTAACACATAAGTACTAGAAGAAGAATAACCCACAGACAACTAGGGTTAACTTTTATAATATAAGAAAATAGTTTGTAAGAAAACCTATGGTCTGCTAAGATAATAGACATTTAAGCCCTGGCCGGTTTGGCTCAGTGGATAGAGCGTCAGCCTGCAGACTGAGGGGTCCAGGGTTCGATTCCGGTCAAGGGCACATGCCTGGGTTGTGGGCTCCATCCCCAATAGGGGGTGTGCAGAGGGCAACCAATTGGTGATTCTCTCTCATCGTTGATGTTTTTATCTCTCTCTCCCTCTCCCTTCCTCTCTGAAATCAATAATAATAAAAAAAAAAGTAAGCCCTAACCGGTTTGGCTCAGTGGATAGAGCATCAGCCTACGGACTCAAGGGTCCCAGGTTCGATTCCAGTCAAGGGCATGTACCTTGGTTGCGGGCACATCCCCAGTAGGGGGTGTGCAGGACGCAGCTGATGGATGTTTCTCTCTCATCAATGTTCCTAACTCTCTATCCCTCTCCTTTCCTCTCTGTAAAAAATCAATAATAATAATAAAAAAAGATAATAGGCATTTAATAAATCAACATTTATTCCTAAAATAAGATACTCTGAATTAGAGAAGGACAATGCCTTAATAGAGGACTATTTTAGTTCACCTGTTACTTTTATGCATAATGCTGAAATACTGGAGATAATTCTGTTTTAAATTAAAGGCATTGTTTTGAAAGTTCTGACAAGTGCTTTAGATATAAAACAGAAATGGAAGTTAAGCTTGAAAAGGGAACAAATTCTTTGCCACTGATGAGATTTTATATGTAGAATATTCAGATCAAGTTTTAAAAATTAATAATCTTTTAAAAGTGGTTGGATCTGAGCATATAAAATATAGTAACTACTAGTTAGAAAGTGATATTTTTAACAGAAAACAATTGGGTCTAGTTTTAAATGTGAAGTACATACGAAGATCTTGAGAAAGAATAGATTTCCTTGCTCAAGAAGATAAAAATCGTTCCGTCGTTCCCCAAATAATGTGTAGGTTTGGTGCAGCTTAGTTCAAAGTCAACTGTATTTTGGTGGAAATGATTTTAATTTTTAACTTACTGAGTTATAATTGCATACAAAAAAATACGCAGATCTCAAATCTACTGTTTGAATTTTGACATTGTATAAACTGGTGTACAAGCATGCAAAGTGTTTAAAACATTTTCCTTCCCTTAGAAGTTTCCTTATGCTTCTTTCTCAGCAATCACCTCCACCTCCCACCCCTGCATAACAGCAGCCACTATACTGATTTCTATCCTCAGATTATTTTGTCTGGATTGTGTGTGTGTGTGTGTGTGTGTGTGTGTGTGTGTGTGTGGTTGGGGTGGGGGGGGCACGGAGGGTTTGCAGCAAAGCAAGCAAGAATTTATTGGCTGCAGCAAAAGCACACTCAGGACAGTGAAACAAGGAAGGGCTTAGCTTAGAAGAAGCAACAGGAGAGCCTAGGCTGGGCTGCTTGGGCTTACTGGGAAGTCAGAGAAAAGGGGGCCTTGAAGACAGATTCAGGGGGTTAGTCGGGATGAGCTGCCACTGCCCATTGCTCCCTTGGTTGCAAGTCTTCGTGGGGTCTCTTAGTGTTAGGAGATATGTGCCTGTGGGGGAAGAGGGAGAAGAGGAACATGTGGGGGTGCTCCCCATAGGAAGAGACCCTATTTTGCCTGTTTTTGAATCCCCTATAAATGGAATTATAGAGGATGTTTTTTTGTGTGAGTGACTTTATTTGGCTTAAAAGTAGTATTTTTGAAATGTTTCAGTAGTTTATTGGCTGAGGAATATTCCGTTGTATACATTTTACTGTTGATGGACATTTGGCTTGTGTATCAATTTTTAGCTAATATGAATAATGCTGCTATTAACATTTTTGTACAAGATTTTTGTAGGTAAATACTTGAGTGGAATTGCCAAATCATAAGTTAGGTGCCAAAGTAATTGAACCATTTTAAATTGGTGTGAATGAATTTAGCAGTTATTCTCAATCTCTTGAAAATTAAAGAGATGAAACCTTTTCTCTTTAGAATATGATAAAATGTTTTAGTTTATGCTCTTTAGACCTACCACTCTGATGTATGGATAGAAAACTGTACATGTGTGTAATATATAAATATAGATAATGGGTATGTTTGCTTTTCTGGATGGGTAACTTGGTCAGAGTGTTAGAGATCATACTTCATTGATGGAGGAAGGAGTAGTCCTATTATATGTTACTAGGGGCACAGGGCGCAAAATGGTGCATGCGGTAGCCTGCTGCTGCTTGCAGCCCCGCCCACCACCCCACGGTGCTCAAAAATGCCTTCTCCCTCAATGTCAGGGAGGGGGCAGCAAAAAATAGAAGACGTCCCTCCCTATTGCACACGGACCCTATATACAGGCCCACCCGGCCCAGGCCGGCAGGATGCTTGGCACATTCTCCGATCCCTGCTCAGGGGCGGGAGGGGTGACTGGTGGCAGCACACATGAGAGGGGACCTCCGGGTGACCACTCTGGTCCTGGCTCTTCCTGGTCCTTGATTCCTTACTGGTCCTGCCTGCAGCCCTGGTCCCCCTACCTGGCTCAGCCTCCCCTCTCCATCCTGGCCTCAGATGGCCCCCTTGGCTCCTGGGGGCTCTGTCCTCCCCTCCCAGCCTGGAGGTCCCAGGCTCAGTGACTCCCCAGCAGCCCTGTCACTCGTGTTCACATAGGGAAAGGGGTGCGTGTGGCAGAAACAGCTGTATAAATGCAGGTGCAGGGGCAAGTCCTCTGGGGTCACTTGGACAGTTTGCTGATGACACGGATCTGGGCCGTATTCTCCTCCTTGAGGCACTTGGTTGTCAGCCTGGAGGTTGGACAGGCCCTTCAGCTCCTCTTCCAGCTCAGCGGCCTTGTGCTCCACGGCCCTGCGCTCAAATCTCTCCAGCTCCAGGAGGGCTGGCCTCTCTGCAAAGCGCTCCTGCCTTTGCGGGGAGCACTCCTGCTCCACCTTGAGCTGTGCCAGCCAGCCGCATGATCTTGGTCAGGGCCTCACGAAGTCTCTCATTCTCAACATGCAGCTCTGCGTAGAGTTTCCTGAAGCCTCCCTCGGGCTCTTCTGATTCGGGCTGGGGTTCTGGGTTGAGGGCCCGCTGCCTCTGGGGGGAAGGGCTGGATTCTGGGCTGATGTCCTCTGGCTTCATCTCCTCCCCCCTCCGCAGGCCCATCTCCTCTCCTTGCCAACTCTGCGGTGCTCCTTGGAGGCCTGTGGTCCCTGTCCTTGCCGGTCAGGTGCCTCTACTCTCTGGGCAGAGCCATTAGAATTCTCAACCCCAGGGGACTCAGGGCTGCCAGAAAGGGTCCAGGCTCTGTGCAGCTGCTCTTGATCGGCATGGGAGAGTCCGATCAGGGGCTGGGGGAGGGGCCGCAAGGTTGGCCAGCCCCACCCCCTGATTGGGCTGGTTCGCTGGCTACATTAGGCGGCAGCGGTTCGCTGGAGGCAGGTGGGAGCTACCGGCACCCACAGGAGGCTGGAGCGAGAGGTGGGAGCGAGCCACCGCTGCCTGTGGGAGATGGGGGGAGGGACCAAGAGATCAGCAGTTCAGCCCACTTGCCAGTCAATGCCACCTCATGATGACCGATCGTTTGGTTGTTTTGGTCGTCATGGCCCCTGGCTTTTTATATATATGGATAGTAGTGTTATTTTAGCTATTATAAACTTCATGTATAGACTTTCTGTCAGGTATTAATTTTACAAAACTTTGTTAGTGGTTCAAAAAGATACTGGGAAAAGCTTACAGTCTCTTATTGTGGCCTGGTGGGCAGATTTGTACTGTGGTCCAGAGTAGGACTTACCCCTCTAGAAGATGAGACCTCCACTGCCATTTCTATTGACCATGGAAGAGGGATGGGTATTAGACCACAAAGAAAATTGTGTTTCTCATTTGCACAAAATGTAGGGCACCCAAACAGTACTACTCAAAGCTGGGGGAGAACACCAGAAAAACACCAAGAATATTATAACCCAAATATATGATTGCAAGGCTAGTACTGAAATTTATACTCCAGGCAGGTCAAACCCATCCTACTCAGAGTGAAACCTAGGAAGAAACCTTAGGTCAGTCTCCCTCCTGGGCACCATCTTTGGAACCAGCCTCACACATCTCCATCTTTCCAAGTATGGACTAAAGGCAGTAGCCTTACTTGTAATGCTCCCTAATTGGCAGTAATTGACCACAAAACATTCTATTCAGTAAAGGCTTTCTCTTAAGCTGCAGCCAGTTAACTACATCGTAAAGTAGTTATTTTTGCAATTATCAAAGGTCAGTACATGTATATTATAGAACATTTGGAGGTGACTTCAGGATCATGGTAAAGTGAGAAAATTCCTTTGTCTCTCCTTTTAAATCTACATGTTTCTCTTTTTCTAGAACATTAAAGGATGTGTGAGGTTGTACACAATTAACGTGTGTACATGTGCTAATTGGCAGGCTTCTTCCTAGTCAAAAGATGAATATACCCACACATTGTGGCTGCCTTATCCCTTGAAAAGATTCTGTATTGCAGTTTCCCTTCCAGAGCAACTTTTAAAATGCTACCTCACTTAGGTTTTTTTCAAATGTAAATGTAAATTCTTTATGTATTCTGACTTTTTTTCTGAATGGTCTGCCCTATTTCTTATTACTCGTGCACTTAATCTTTTGGTCTAGTTGTATTTTCACGATTGTTATTTTAGTTATTTTGGAAATTTTATTTCTTATAAGTGCTGTTTTAAGCATTAAAATATTAAAAGAGGCAATGGCTCTTGGCACAAACCGGAAGTTGTTGAATGAGTCACGTAGATATTCCCACATATGTGGAAAAATTACATCACTACTCAGTTCTGAATTTTCTATTTATAATATCCTAGGCCAGATTTCTCCCCCTCCCCAATCCATCTTGTTTTTTTTGTGTGTTTTTTTTTTAGGTAGTATAAAGCAAGCAATAAAAAAAAATTCATAGTAAATTACTTTGGGGACCAAAGGAAAAATGCTATGAAATGAGGCATCTTGACTAAATAATACTTTATTTTTAGATTTCTAGAGAATTAAAAGATGTAAGCATAGCTACCTGCCTTTTCATTTGCATTGTTCTCTTAACACATTCATTGTGTTAAAATATTACAAAGGTTAATGATGATATTTGATATTTTTGAACTTATAATTTAGCAAGAAACTCCAGATTTGAAGGCTGCAGTATTTTGTTTATTGATTTATTTAAATCCTCACTCAAGGATATGTTTTATGGGATCAAACCCACAACCTGGGTATGTGCCCTGACTGGGAATTGTCCCTTCTGTGCATGGGATGATGCTCTAACCAACTGAGCTACCCGGCCAGGACTGAAGGCTGCAGTAATTTTTTGTTTTGTGCATGTTTGTGTGTTTATTTCGCTATGAAAAAGTTAGATTTACTTTTCTCCCTTTGAAAACATCAGTGCATGGAGACATTGTGGTATCACTCTAATCACTGGATGGTATTAAAGGGGCTAAACTTTATCTAAAAATCTTGCTTTGGTGTTTTGATATAAATTTATTGAAAAGATCTTATGGAACAGGCACAGCGTTATCTAATTTTAATTTTAGGGGAAAAATACATATGAATGAAAAAGACAGGATATATATAAAAATACTTATAGTTGGCTATCTCTGGGTATTGGGAATACAGGTTGTTTTGTTTTGCTTATACCTACTTTTTTTTAGTAAGCAAGTATTATTCTTTTATAAAAGGAACAAAAACCAATCTCTTTAGAGTGGTCTCTGAGGTATGGGCTTTAATAGCGATATGGGTTTTAACACTGTAGTAAGGCTTCTGGGCACAATTACAGATTCTATGTTATTTTCAGGTAAGTTTTAAAATCCTTATATAGAATTAGAATTTCTTCCCATTAGTAATGTTTGTTATAGAGGAGAAAGCAGATAAATCCATCATGACAGTCCCATCCATTTAACCTCTTTTTCTCCTTATTTTGGGCCACGTGCTCGATCTCTAATCTAGAGAAATTGCCTTATAACTCATCTCCCTGCTTCTGTTTCCTTGACCATTTTCTTGCATACAGATGTAGCAGATGGGGGCCCTGCCACTGATCTCAGTTGCCCTGTGGCATGGACACCTGGTAGTCCAAGTGATATCTGGTTACTCCGACATGATTTGACTGTTCAAAGAAAAACTAATTTTTCCAAAACCATTCGTTGTGCATTTACCTGCTTATTTATAACATTAAGATCAGATTATGATCACTGTATGCTGTTTATGAGCATTTTAATTAACGTACGATATAAGAAATAGTTGTAAAGGTTTAGCACAGTCTGCATGGAGTTCCTTCCTTCTGTTCTTTCCTTGCCTCTTTTGCTGTCCTACTGACCAAATGCCTGCAGCAGAGCACTCTGATATTGTTGAAGTGTAATATGGAGAGTCATGTTTTACAAATGCTGCCTCTCCTTATTTCCCCCACCAAGAGGGGGAAATGTCAATACCTGCCATTGTATTTTCATTTTCAGAGCAGTAAGTAGCTAATACCAAGCACTTATTTGAACTGCTTTTATTTTTTTCTTTTTATTTTTTATTATTTTTTATTTTTTTAATTAAATCTTTATTGTTCAGATTATTACAGTTCCTCTTTTTTCCCCCCATAGCTCCCCTCCACCCGGTTACCACCCCACCCCATGCCCTTACCCTCCCCCCTAGTTGTCCTCATCCATAGGTATAAGATTTTTTGTCTAATCTCTTCCCGCACCCTTCACACCCTCTTCCCCCCAAGAATTGTTAGTCCACTCCCTTTCTATGCTCCTGCTTCTACTATATTCACCAGTTTATTTTGTTCATCAGATTTTTTTATTGACTTAATTTTTAGATTCACTTGTTGATATATATGTATTTGTTGTCACTTTGTTGTTCATAATTTTTTATCTTTACCTCCTTCTTCTTCTTCTTCTTCTTCTTCTTCTTCTTCTTCTTCTTCTTCTTCTTCTTCTTCTTCTTCTTCTTCTTCTTCTTCTTCTTCTTCTTCTTCTTCTTCTTCTTCTTCTTCTTCTTCTTCTTCTTCTTCTTCTTCTTCTTCTTCTTCTTCTTCTTCTTCTTCTTCTTCTTCTTCTTCTTCTTCTTCTTCTTCTTCTTCTTCTTCTTCTTCTTCTTCTTCTTCTTCTTCTTCTTCTTCTTCTTCTTCTTCTTCTTCTTCTTCTTCTTCTTCT
>NW_005371694.1:151945-186967 GCF_000412655.1 Myotis brandtii
TCTGTACCTCTGCACTTTACTTCCACACCTCCTCTAAGTCTCAGTGTGCTTTTCTCTTTCCTTCTAGTTGTAGAATTTCCACTCAGCCAGCCTTCCTGTGGTTCTGGATGATGTCCGTTTTGTCTTTTAGTTGTATTTTTGAAGTGGTTGTGCGAGGCAGCAATTTCCGGTGTTTACCTATGCCGCCATCTTGGTTTCTCTGAACTGCTTTTAAAGCAGTCCTCATGCACTATACCTGTATTAGCTTACAGTTTAATCTTTACAATCTTTAAAATGTAAGGTTATTGGGAAAATTTAAAGCCGAGGAAGTAAAGGCACAGAAATGAGGTAATCTGTCCAAGGCTAAGCAACAAGTGATAGAGTCTACACTCTTGAGCATTCTATTAATTTACTGTCAGCACCAGAACATCTTTTAATTGCTGAGGTAACTGATTTCTGTCTCTCCTGAACAAGCAGGCTGCATGGGGTGACCAGGCCTGCTGGTGGGTTAGTGAGGGACGACCAAATGACTGAACAGCAGGCTGCATGGGGCAACCAGGCCGGTGGGGGGTGGGGGTGTGTGAGAGGCGACCAGGCTGGCAGGAGGGGGGTCCAGGATTGTGAGAGGAATGTCCGACTGCCGGGCCTGGGATCAGGCCTAAACCGGCAGTCGGACAACACTCAAGGGGTCCCGGATTGGAGAGGGTGCAGGCTGGGCTGAGGAGGCGTCTAGTGTGTGTGTGTGTGTGTAGTCTACTTGGCTTTCTTCTCACTGATTCTAGGCTTAAAGTTTGTTATTTATAAATTATTTAGCCAAAAATATTTTTTATTAAATATTTACCAAAACAAGCATAGGCGTAGTTCTTTGCAAAGCATTTCCTGTGAAAACTTAGTATTTTTTTAAATTAGGCTGTGCTCATTGATACCATTGTGAACAGTGTTTTCTAATGTTTCTTTCATGCCTGTTGCACATTTTGTGCAAACTTTTGTTCAGAATCATTATACTATTTTATCTTTGTTTCACATATAAATAGGTTTATTTTGTTATTTGTCTTAAGTCTTTTTTCTTCTTAGAATTAGAATATGACTAATTATAGCATGAGATTTTTAGAGGGTAATTATTGGGCTGGCACAACAATTAAAGGAATGCTTTAGGACAAATGTCTGAGACATGATACTTAAGCTGGAGCCTAGATGTCCATATTGAAATTTTCTGGGAATAAAAGCATTGCGTTGGGCATTTTAGACAGTGTTAAGTAAACCCTGTCTTGCCAAGACTATTTAGATTTGTGCTTATATTCTTAGGTGACCGGGTTATCGATGTGGGATCTGAATGGAGAACTTTCAGCAATGATAAAGCAACAAAAGATCCATCTCGAGTTGGAGATTCTCAGAATCCTCTTCTGAGTGATCGAGATTTGTCTACCATGATTGGCAAGGTAATACCAAGTGAGGCCTGACCAGAAACCTGGGAGTTGGGGAACTTTGCAGAGGCATCAGTCACTGCCTCAGTGAGCAGTCTTGTCCTGAGAATGAGATTTGCCAGTAATACCATTGAGAATGATGGTTGCCTTATGCATTGCTTCCATTGTAAAGGGGAGGCCAACAGCTCAAAATCAGAGCCTTAATATCTCCAGCCCTTGTTTTCATGAAGCACATTTTGCACAAAAATTAGGTTGAGCATAGTATGGTCTCTGTGAGTACATATTGGTATGCTCCTAGAACACTAGTAATGTCTTTTCCTTTTATACCACCTACAACAAATTGGAACTCAATATAGCCTATTTTCTAGTATTGGAAATACTTACCTAAGCTTTACATTTTTTCATCAGTAAAGTGAGAATACTACTACTTCATAGAGATATTGAAGATTACATGGGAATATATGTGATGTATTTATAACAACATGTATTATGTGTTCAATTAATGGTAGCTGCTGCTATTACATAGGATAGTAGCATAACCGTCCTGGCAACCTGGCTCTTTTTTGCTCTGGTATCTGAATTGGAAATAGTACTAGCAATATTCCAAAGGACTAATCAAGGAAGTGTATGCTATTTTAGTACTTAACCTATACTACTGCACAGTCTATTTTTAATAAAGTAACGTGAAAAAGCAGGTCATTAATTATTTTTTTATGCTGTATACATTACATATCAAATTTGAAAAGCATAGTGTATACTAGGTTTAAAAGATTACAGTGTTCAGAAATATCTTTTTTTAAAAATATATATATTTTATTGATTTTTTTACAGAGAGGAAGGGAGAGGGATTTTTTTACAGAGAGTTAGAAACATCAGTGAGAGAGAAACATCGATCAGCTGCCTCCTGCACACTCCCTACTGGGGATGTGCCCGCAACCAAAGTACATGCCCTTGACCGGAATCAAACCTGGGACCCCTGAGTCCACAGGCCAACGCTCTATCCTCTGAGCCAAACCGGTTAGGACCAGAAATATCTTTTAAGTAGTTGATATCTGTATTTGCTTTAGTCTTACAGGCTGGAAAAAGTATACTAAGGACATTTTCAGATGTAAGATTGCAACTAATTTTCTTTCATTTTCTTCTAACTGGTTGATTACTTCATAAATTTGTACTTCTAATTTTCCTCTTGCCTAATTTTAATATAATTATACTAATATAATTTATATAATGGTTATATAATTATAATTACATATTAGCTAGTTCTCCTAGTACACTGCTACAATGTGGAGGTAAGAAGTGCCTTTGTCTTCTGACAAATGTAATGCTGCAGATGTTTTCTCTGTTAATCATCTTGCTGGCTTTGGGCCTGGGAGAGTGATTTTCTAATATGAAGAAGTACCCATTTTTAGTGTTTTATCAGATTTTTTTTAACGGGTTTTGAGTTTTGTTTACTAGACCTTTTTTTTAGTACCTTTAGAGATGATCATTTGAGTTTCTCTGTAGTCTTTTAATATGATAATTTATATTATTAGATTCTCAATAGATATTTTTACATTTAAAGTATTTGATAGAAAACATTCCTAAAACCATTTTACCTGGAAGAACAGAAAGGTTACACAGGGTAGGTTTCTTGGGCATGTGGAGTCAGATCATATGAGTTCTGTTTTCTCAGAAATTGTTCATTCAGATTTTCAAAATTTTGCATATAAAGTTATAAAACTTTGTTTTATAGGGCACCGGAGCTGCAAGTTTTGATGAATTTGGCAATTCTAAGTACCAGAATCGGAGAACAATGAGTAGTTCTGATCGGGCCATGATGAATGCGTTCAAGGAAATCACTACCATGGCAGACAGAATCAACCTCCCTAGAAATATAGTTGTAAGTTCCTGTCTGTCTCCTTTAAGCCATTCTGGCATTGACTTAGCATAATTTAATGAACACATAAAATTTTGATATTGCAACTAATTAAATGGCCTAGAGTTAATTAAACTTAGTTTCTCTGTTTTGAAGGATCGAACAAATAATTTATTCAAGCAAGTGTATGAACAGAAGAGCCTGAAGGGAAGAGCTAATGATGCCATAGCTTCTGCGTGTCTCTATATTGCCTGTAGACAAGAAGGGGTTCCTAGGACATTTAAAGGTAAGTTTTCAGTTGCCTAAATAAAAGTCTTATCTATATCATATTACCAAAGTCAGGCAGCTTTGACACGTTAAGTAGTGCTATGTTGTGTCTTTGTGGTTATATCCAGTAATCCACCTAAATACAGTTTCCAAATGCCTGTTTATTTTTGTTCCTTGACAAAAATTAATTATGGGATTTAATTGACGATGTTCTTTTCAGGCGGTTTTCTCATGTAAAGTCATTTTAGTCCATGTGAGTGAGCCCTGTCCTGTGTTCCTTGGCAATTAGAACTTTTGTACGTTTTGAAGCCTGTTATTATAAACCAGAGTAGGACTCTGTAGTGAGTCTGTAAATTTTTGATGCATAGAAAACAGTTTCCACATATAGCCACGTCTCTACAAGTGAGGGAGTCAACCCTTAAAAAGCATCAGTGACATTTTTTATCCTGAGTTATGCAATTTGCACTTTCACACTTAAGTTGGAGACTTTGAGAGAACTAGTATTTTTCATCCAGTTTGCAGTTTACCTATGAATACGTGACCACTTATTCAGTATTGCTGTGATGCGTATACTGACTTTAACTGCCAGGGTTCGTTTTGGCTTAAGACTATAATTACCCTTTATTTATCTGTGAATGTTTAATTTTTACATTTTCTTACATCAATATGAAGAGGCAGTGGCCTTTATCATCTTTTTTATTACAAGTGAAACTAAGGCTTTTGTTAAATTTATTTTTAAAGTGCTTGGTAGTTGAATTTTTAGACCAACAGGCTCATATATTTTATTTTGTTTTGCTGCAGCCTATAATCACAGGGATAGCATGTACATAAGACATTGTGTAGCTGGAGAAGCATTCTTTGTTTAGCTTGAGTATTTTTTTATCTCCTTGATACATATTCCTTATAGATTAATATATAAATATCAAAGAAGTTTTTGATTGCTTGAAGAATATTATTTACATAAATTGAACCTTCAGGTACATTAATATTTTTAAATATTAAGACCTGCATTTAAGTGCTGGCCGGTGTGGCTCAATAGATAGAGCGTTGGTTCTCGCATCTAAGGGTCACAGGTTCAGTTCCCAGTGAAGGGTACGAACCTGGGTTGCAGGTTCGATCCCTGGCCCTGGTCGGAGCTCATATGGGAACGGGAGGCAACCAGTCAATATGTCTCTTTCACATGGATGTTTCTCTCCCCATCCCTTCCTCCCTTCCACTCTCTCTAAAAATCAATGGAAAAACTATCCTTGGGTGAGGATTTAAAAAAAATAAAAAAGATCTGCATTTAACCTTGGGGAAAAAATGTCCTTCAAGTTTGATAAACATTTAAATTAACAGGAAATTTAAATTAGCTCTAAGGCAGTGGTTCTCAACCTTCCTAATGCCGAAACCCTTTAATACAGTTCCTCATGTTGTGGTGACCCCCAACCATAAAATTATTTTCGTTGCTACTTCATAACTGTAATTTTGTTACTGTTATGAATCGTAATGTAAATATCTGATATGCAGGATGTATTTTCATTGTTACAAATTGAACATAATTAAAGCATAGTGATTAATCACAAAAACAATATGTAATTATATATGTGTTTTCCGATGGTCTTAGGCGACCCCTGTGAAAGGGTCATTCGACCCCCAATGGGGTCGTGACCCACAGGTTGAGAACCGCTGCTCTAAGGGAAGTATGGAGATGATTAGGGATTCATCTGTAAGGCATGGTTGGAATTTTTGCTATTAGAATGTATTACTTTTGTAATCTGAAATGATATTTTTAAAATGAACTATATGACTTATATAGATGTATTTATCTATTTTTTTTTCTTTTAGAAATATGTGCCGTATCACGAATTTCTAAGAAAGAAATTGGTCGATGTTTTAAACTTATTTTGAAAGCTTTAGAAACCAGTGTGGATTTGATTACAACTGGGGACTTCATGTCCAGGTTTTGTTCCAACCTCTGTCTTCCTAAGCAAGTGCAGATGGCAGCTACACATATAGCCCGTAAAGCTGTGGAACTGGACTTGGTGCCTGGAAGGAGCCCGATATCTGTGGCGGCAGCAGCCATTTACATGGCCTCACAGGCATCAGCTGAGAAGAGGACCCAAAAAGGTAGGAGAGGAGTGATAAAACCATGGTGGCTGTAGCATGTCATGGTTAGTTCCATTTTAGATATGAAGCAGGTAAATATCCAGAACCCACTTTAAGAGGTAGTTCCATACCATCATAACTTAAGAAAATAGAGTATTTCCCTTCTTAGGAGCTCATATATAAAAATGTTTGGAGGTTTAGCCTTTGTATAGACTTAATCTTTTTTCTCATTTGAATTAGTTTTAGTTTGTACATGCTTAATATTTAGACTTTTTCCTCCCTCCCTCCCTCCCCCACATTTTCCTGGTTATTTTGAATAGTTTTCTTTCCCCCTCCTCAAAACTTACTTTTTTAAATCTTGAGAGGAGGGCCATGCCTTGTTTCTCACCGCCTGGCAATCAGGCTGTAACAGTCTGTGAAGCCTATTCTGTCTCCTTTTGTACAGTATTCACAGTCTCCTAATGAAAACACTTGGCATAAGTAGTTTCCACCTTATACACTGTAAAGCCATTTTTTAATTTAGCATTGTTTTCAAACAGAAGTGTTAGTGAATTTCTTTATAAGTATGAATTCATTCATTCTGTGATCCTCAAAAAGATTCATAAAGAAAAAAGAGCAGTTAAATATGTAAAAGTGTGGTAATGAAATTACTTACTGCAATAACTATAATACCCTATTCGGAATAGCCTTTCACATCGGCTTAGGCCATGTTTCCCTATCATAAAAGTAGTAAATGATATAGAAGAATGATCAGGAATAAGTCACCATTTGTTATTTAAATGTGCCCTGATTGCCTTTGGCCTCCACTCATATTTCTTTATATATATATATATTGATTTCAGAGATGAAGGGAGAGGGAGAGATAGAAACATCAATGATGAGAAAGAATCATTGATCGGCTGCCTCCTACACGCCCCCCGGTGGGGATTGAGCCCGAAACCTGGGCATGTGCCCTGACCGGGAATGGAACTGTGACCTCCTGGTTAATAGGTCAATGCTCAACCACTGAGCCACGTTGGTCAGGCCACTCATGTTTTTAAGGAAATTTTGAGTCTTCTGGTAGAATTTATAAGCTGAAGCTAGGCACAGGTGGTCCTTACTGATTCCTAGTTGTAAAGTTTATTCTAATCAACAACACAAAAATTTTATCCAGACACTTTCTTCTACTTGTGTTTTAGACTAAATGTTTTGTTGAAAGTTAAGGCCCTTTTCTTCCTGTAAGTTCATATTCACATAGTTGACATTCATCGGTATCTATGTCTAAAACGATGTAATGCATAAGGAAATTCAAAATCAGTTAGCTGCACACCAGCTATCACTGAAAATGTAAAACCTCATTTATTTGAGTTTTTATTAAAAGGCATGTTTTAAACATCCATTTTAATTATTTATAACTAAACAAATAATTGTCAAGTGGTAGTCCTTTAGGATTTCTTTTAATAAAAAGAAGAAAAAAAGTGGTAACTACTTTGAAGGGTTAAATTGTATCCACTCCTTTCTATACTCTAGTCTAGGCCAGTGGTTCTCAACCTTGGCTGCACATTAGAATCACCTGGGAATCTTTTTAAAATCCTGATTTCTGGGCCTCATCCTCTGGAAATTCTGTTTCTTTGTTACTAATGTTGTGGCCCCACCCCATAACAAAGAAACAGAATTTCCAGAGGATGAGGCCCAGAAATCAGGATAGAGAACAAGTATCAACTGTTTATAATAGAGAATATATATGCTCAACTGTGTTTATAATAGCGAAACACATCTACATTGTGCTGTTATATTCAGCTGTGTGATCTCTGATGTAATAAGTAGGAAAAAGTTTTAGAACAATATTTATAGTATGATCCCTTTTTGGCTTTAGCCTCATAACAGAAGAGGGAGATGTTGCAAGGGAACTTTAAATAATAAAGTTAATTTCTTCACAAGAATGCATTCATGGATTACTTCTATGATCCTCAAAAAGGTTTATTGTGAAGAAAAAGGAGATGTCAGTTTCAAATATGAAGGCCAATATAATGGTTGCCACTTGCAGTGCTATGCCCTGAGCATTGTTCAAATGTTTTACATGTAGTAAAACTTTTAATACTGATGATAACCCTTTGAGGTAATAGGGTAATACCAGTAATAACTTTAGCCCTGCTTTTGACTTTTAGTATATAATTCCATTATTGATTTTTAAAAAACAATAGCTTTGGTTTTGTTTTTCACTTTGACATTTTATACAACTGTATCTCACAAATTGAAATTTAGGTAGTAGAATGTAGGTAGGATAGAAGTTATACTTTTAATATTTTTATTTTTTGTCTTTTAGAAATTGGAGATATTGCTGGTGTTGCTGATGTTACAATCAGGCAGTCCTACAGACTAATCTATCCTCGGGCCCCAGATCTGTTTCCTCCAGACTTCAAATTTGACACCCCTGTTGACAAACTACCCCAATTATAAATTGAGGCAGCTAATGTCAAACTCTTGTGGTCACTGAACTTTGCCTATTGTACATAGCGTATATAAAGTGCTGGATTGAGCCTTTAATAAGGAAAAAGAAATGGTACGCATTCCAGGGCTAATGTTAATTGCTTGGCATTATGTATGTATATACTAGTAAAACATATTTAATGATTTAAATTTCTTATTGAATTTGCTTTCTTTTTTAGCTATTTAGAAACTATTTTGGAAGATATTTGAAATTATGTAAGTCTTGAATAAAATGTTTTTCAAAACTAAAGTTTTTGTTATAATTACATGTTATATGTAATTTATAATTTATAATTACAAATAAGGCATATTATTGTAGCTAATAAAGCTGATAGAAGTCCTTGTTTTTTGTTTAAGAAATATATATTTAGTTGTTTCATGTTATTTTTTTTAAATTTTAATAAAGTCATGGAACTAGCAATGGCTGTTGACAACAAGAACAAGTTTGTAGTTTTAAGTGTTTGTGTGGCTTATAATTTATATAGGGTGTTCCAGAAAAATGTATATACACTCTAACAGCTGATGGCTTAACTTTGAAAATAAAGTATATTTTCATAAACTGCCTTTATAGTTATTCAAAATGTGTGTATACATTTTTGGGGACACCCTATGTATGTATTAAAAAGCAAGAAGTGCCCTGGCCCATGTTGCTCAGTGGTTAAGGCCTCAGTCTGTGCACCAAAGGGTTGTGGGTTTCGATCCCTGGCCCTGGTCACTAATTGTTTCTCTCACATGGTGTTCCTCTCTCTTTCTCTCTCCTCCCCTCCCTTCCACTCTTCTAATAATGGAAAAAATATCTTCGGGTGAGGATTAAAAAAAAAAAAGGCAAGAAGTGATGAACTGGACACTGAAAGGCACTGCCTTGATAAGAATGCGTTTTCCTCCATGAGATTGAGCAGAGAAGATGCTGGTAAATAAATAGAGCAACAAATTTCAATTTTCAGATCTTAACGTTTCATTTTATAAAATCTGCATATCCATAATTCTTTGTTACTTTTACTGATTGGGATACTCATAGGGTAAAGAATATTTTAAATGGAGATTTGGCCTGATAATGTCCAGGAATTTTTTTAATAAGCACCCTACCCTCAGGTGATTGTGATGTGTAGGTGTTTTGCATATCACTCTTTGAGGAACACTGATTTAAGGTCACTTGACTGCTAGGCAATGTAAGCGAAGACCAACAAATAACGCCTTTTCTCCAGCTAAGTCAGGGTGTGGCCCCCACACTATGCTCACTGGAGGGTAAAGAGCAGAAGCAGTGCCAGCACTGGAGAATCCAGCTCCCTCCTGCCATATGATGGAGCCTGGGAGCAGCTGCAACTGGTCAATGCCCTCAGGGCTGCAGCACAGAGGCACCTGCACACAGAGGGAACCAGGTAACTGTGTGGCAGGCTCATGAACCCAGCTCCTTTTCACCCACCACATTCCCCCACGATGGTGGTAGTTCCCCGAGATCCAAATGACAGGGACACAGCAGGAACACCCACCACCCTAACATCCAGACAGTGACTCCAGGGGCCACTGGGATACCCCCTACCATGACCTTTGAGGCACCAGTAGTGCTGGTAAGAAAAAAAAACCCAAAACTAGTGCCATCTACTGGAAAATGAAAGACCTATCAACCTGCTGAATTATTGAAAGCAAACTAGTCCTTAAGAAAAGTGTTCACTATCTCAAATGTGCTGGTAGAACACACATCAGCCAACTTGAACAACCAAGTTTGGTTTCTGCAGAAACAACAAAAGCTCAAGAGTCATGGAAGACTGTGATCTAAATGATAGAAAATTCAAAATAGCCATGAAGAAACTCAAGATATAAGAAAACTCAGAAATGCAGTTCAGTTCGATGGGTTCAGGAATAAAATTAATGGATAAAGGAGTACTTTTACCAAAGATATTTAAACTATAAAAAAAGAATCAAATTCTGGAGCTTAAAAATGAGATGGAAAACGCATCAGAAAGCACTGAAATAGAACAGGCCACATGGAGAATTGGCAAGCTCAAAAACAAGTGTAGAAATAATTCAGGTGGCAGATGGAGGAAAAAGAAATTTGTGCTAGCTTTACTGTCGCACCTCAAACTGCAAAAGTTATGGCCACAGAGTGGTTAAGATGGAAAAGGCTTTAAATTTGTGGGTGGAAGACATGAATAGAAAACATGTTTTGATTGATGGCACTGAGCCTGTATGCAGACTTCAGCAAGGAATCCCCTGAAACAAGTGGCACCGTTTACTACAAGGAAGGGATGATTACAATAAGGTATTTTGAGAGAGATCTCACTCATAACTTTTATTACAGTGGTATATTGTTATAATTGTTCTATTTTATGCTTATGGCTATTAATCTCTTATTGTGCCTAATTTATAAGTTAAGCTTTATATAAATAGGTGTGTATGTACAGAAAAAAAAACACATGGTATATGTAAGATTTGGTACTATCCGAGGTTTCAGGCATCCACTAGAGTTCTTGGAATACATCCCTCACGAATGGGTGGAGAACTACTGTACTTAAAATATAATACATTCTAAACCAACGATTGGTTATGACTTTTACTCATCTTGAGGTATGAAAAACTCCTCATACATAGGTGGACAGCCACCTCGTTCATAGCAGCCAGCTTCTGCCTACACCCACCTCATTCATAGCTGCCTACATTTTAGCAAGTTAGGAATAGGAGTGAGCCATGATGAAGTGGATCCCTCCTGTGCATTCTAACATTTTTAAAGCAGTTGAAATCTTGGTTAATATGGCTCCTTCCATCCGGGTATTTAAAACAGAGTTACCCAAAAAGAGAAGGAGTGGGGGGAAGACACTGGAAGCCACTTTCATTGACAATCTCTGCTATTACACTGAGTGCAAGGATTGGATTGTTTCATGGATTCTAAGGTTGAGCCCTCTGGTCCAATACCCCCATTTTGTAGATCAGAGACATGCAGAGAAACCGCAAGTTCTGTCCAAGTTCACCGTAGCAAGAGGTGGGACTAACTCAGGTCTCTCGATCCCTCAATCCAGTGCTCTTTCTACTAAACCCACTATTGAAACTTAGGAGGCTGCCTCAAGATGAACTTTAGTTGTAGCTTCCAAATAAAATTCTGTTCAATTACTAAGATTAACAGAATTATTCAAAGCAACACTTTTATCTGGCTTCTTGGGGAAAGCTCTTCAGAGTTGAGTTTTTAAAATATTTAAAAACCAGTCCAGGTGTCAAGGAGTTAATAGCTATAAGTCCGTGATGGCGAACCTATTACATGCGTGTCAGAGGTGACACGCAAACTCATTTTTTTGGTTGATTTTTTTGTTAAATGGCATTTAAATATATAAAATAAATATCAAAAATATAAATCTTTTTTTTACTATGGTTGCAAATATCAAAAAGTTTCTATATGTGACACGGCACCAGAGTTGAGTTAGGGTTTTTCAAAATGCTGACACGCCGAGCTCAAAAGGTTCGCCATCACTGCTACAAGTTGTTCTTTACTTCTTCCAAAATAAATGCTTCTTAAACAAGATGCCTCTTGATAGTAAGCCTTTGTGTTCAAAGCAACACATGTACTTTACCCATGGTTGTCTTTGGTTTCTAAGCTAATTTTGTATCGCAGGTGCAAGATTTACTTTAATTATCAAGATGAACAGCTGAAGGGGGTCAGCCTATTACCCATCTGGTCCTAATCCAGCCAGAGGCCTCCGTGCCCATGCCAATATTTCCAATTGTCAATGGCCCTGACTTTTCCTGTTGCTGGAGTTTTAATCTCATCTGCCACTTATGGACCTCCTGAAAGGTCCCCTCTCCACTCTCTCCCTCCCGGATATTTACACATGCATACTCCTTTCATCAGGATCTCAAGATTTCAAGGTGTCGCTGCAAACACATCATTCAGCTGATCTCTAGCCCCAGAGGCCCCAGCATCTCTCACAAACATACACTTCCATTCATAATTCTTGCTGGCATTTCTTGGCCAGGGGGACTTTTCACTGCCATTCTAGGATGCTCAAGCTTGCACTTGGTGAAAAAGGAGGGAAAATATGAGCATAAAGCTTTTCCTCTGCAGAATATCAGAATAATTCTCATGCTTTCTCTCATCTGCAACAGCCTATGAAAGGATAAATGTTTGAGAGCTCTGAGAAAGAATATCACTGGTATGCTAAGTAACAGCAAGAGCAAGAACTAGAAGTGATGCCCTGTTGAATTTGAGATTCTGTCAAATGACAGTTTGCTTTAAATTGACATAAGTGACAAAGTAAAAACCATAAAAGAATTGGGTCTACAGCTCTTAGAGATGCTGGAGAGGCTAGGGTGATCTATACTGTTCCACAAGGCAGGTCTATGATGTAAAAGTTATACGGAGCTTCCAGATGAACACATTTATCACATTGAATACCTTACTGAAGGTATTTTATCAGACTAGCTGTATCTGTCAGAGATTTCTCTGGAATGCCCTTACTGCATCTGTGGTTCCTTCCACTACATGGCTATGAGACACCAGACAAGTCAATGATGGACCAAGAGCTTTCAACCTCCTCCTACATTGCTGAGGCCCAACAAATATCTACTGTGTAATCGACTTCTACTGTTTTAGTTTATTCATCTGAGGGGTGGTCTGCTCTTCAGTACACATCATGGGTCTAGATTTTGGCCCTGATAACACATTTTAACTGTGCTTTAGTCTATCACCGTTTTCTTCTACTGCATATTGGAGATGATGGATATTCAATGGCCACTCTAAAGTCTCTTGAAGGCCCTCCAAGCAGCATGGACATCGAACGGTGTACATCAGGGTCTTCCATAGAAGACCTCAGAAATAGCCCCCGGCTCGCTTCTGCTCCAATTATGTGTTGGAGTACCACTGAAGATTTTGTTTGAAAAGGAAGGTACAAATGAATGCCCTACTCTAACTCTTTCATTTTACAGACGAAGACATTAAGGTGAAATGCTATGTCACTAGCAAGGTGAAATAACTTGTCCTGCGTCATACTACTAGAGACTAGCAAAATGAGGACTAGTCCCAGGCCTCTTGCTACCCTCCATGTGCTGATTTTCAAAATGCCTCTAGTTTCAAGTGACAGCATGAATGTGGAAGTTCTCTGTAGGTCCAGAAGGACTGAACTTAAACAAGAAGTGGCTCTTGTCAGAGGAACACCCTTGTTATATTGCAGCCCACTTGCAACTCACATCAACAACTGATCTGAGGCTGGATCTCAATCACTAATACTTAACCCTTTGAGTGCCGGGGAGCGCGATTGCGCTCATCCTGTCTTTTGCCAAAAGTGCCGGGAGCGCTATAGGCAATTTTTTTTTTCTACTAGTATTTTATAATACAATCAGCAAACAATATATGTCAAAGATGAAAACAAATGTAGTAAAGGTTTCCTTAAGTTTTTGAATATGTAACTTCATTTACTTGCGATTCATAATTTTTTTCCTAAACTGCTGTAAAATCAGCAAAAATGCCTTGGCAATTTTAGCATAGTTCCTAGGATATTGGTTGGCGCTCAAAGGGTTAATATTTTAAAATCTTTGTATAGAAAAAAGCAGCCATTTATTCTCCACTATGTAGACCCTGGAGATGCAAGATACTAGAGGTGAATAAAGCATACCCTGCACTGATGCATTAGACAAGACGGAGGTGTGTGCAGAGGCCAAGGGGGTCAGAGAAGAGGAAACACTCATTCTGCCTGTGTGGAAAGAGCAGGGCACAAAATGTAAAAAACAGAGAAACAAAAAGCCCTATAACTTTTTACTTGAAAAAGGCCCTTGAAGGATGGGTGGAAATCACATTGGTGGGGAACATTCATGTGATGGGGTCAGTATATGGTCTCTTAGGCCACATAAAGTCAGTCCAGTCTTTGTTTCTATCACCTAAACAGAATACAACTTTTTCTCACACCGAAGTGCCATATCCTAGCTTATGTCTTTATCACTTCCCACCATTGCTGAAGAGGCCCCAAGCTCGTGCCTGCCTTCAGTCTTGCACCCTCTGACCCTTCTCCACATGGCAATCTAATCACATCCGAGCTGAAGATGTTTCCACGGCTCTGAGGCAGAGGTGACTTATCAGAAAGCAAAAAAAATCTGAGGAGCACCTGTGCAGGCCCAAGGCTCTGAATACAGTAGCCATATTATTATCATGGATTTCATTAAGAGGACCCCCCCAAAAGTACACACACTTCCAGTACCATAACATTTAGATCTGCCCTGTGATAAATAACCTCCTGAATAGTGCCTACAACATCTGCACAATAGGACCCTTTCTTTCCTAACCTCTACTCACCTTCTCCTTGCGGCTTATACACACACTCCAGGAACAATGAATTCTCATTTCCTCAGAAGTACCAGGTTCTCTCATCTGTGGCAAACTCAAATCTTCCTCCCCCACTTAGAACCCTTCACTAACTCCCTGCCTGGATCTCTGGTGCACTCCCAGAGCACCTTGAGGAGTCTGAATCACACTAATGTCATTGCTAAGTGACGTATACGTACCCCTACTTCATGAACCGTAGGCTCTACTTCATGAGCCTTGTCCGCACCGAGCACAACGCCGGGTGACCAGTAATAGGGGATCAATACTTAGTGAACGACTAAACACCAGACCATGTATTTACTTAACCTCAATTTGTGAAAGGCCTTTGTTCCCATCCTGAGAAGCTTTCCTTCAGAAAGTATTTCATTCTACTTTAGAAAGAGAGTGACTTTCAAATTAGAACTTGAGGATTTTAGCACAAAATGTAAGTTCTACTGCTGTTGCAAGGTTGTCCTCATAATGGTATTGCTGGAGGAGTCCATCCTGGGCAACCCCACTTCTTTCGGGTGTCTGCATTTCCAAACCAGCTCCCTGCCACTCTGGCTTTTACCCTCTTCAACTTCCTACTTCTCTGGCCTACTATGTGGACTCAGCTTCCGTCCCAACTTCTTAGTAGTCTCGCTTTTGTGCTTAGGCACTCAGTAACTTAATCTGAAGCCTTAGCTTGTCCAGATTCATGCTCAAGTTTGTTTGCTGTTGGGAGTGAAGGGTTGCCAGAGACCACTCCTACCTTCAATAAAACCAGAAATGCCTCAAATTATGGATGTCTTCTTAGAGCTTTTCCTTAGTCATAATACTAGAAGTGACAATTATGTAAGATTTTTAACACTGAGAAGTTATTTAAAAGCTTACCTCTATTAATATATGTGTACATTTATATACATGTTTATAAATATATATACGCACATTTATACATACATACATATATATACATATACCAGTATATGTATATGCATACACACAATAAGGTTAATATCTTAGACAAACACTAGATCTCAAAATATAGTTAGTAGATAAATAAGAATTCTAAATTATTTGCTCCTTTGGGTTTCTCATACTCACCCTGTTTTTCGGGGAGACAAGCAGCACCTGTAAAAATTTTCTTAGATTTGAATCTATAGTGTAGCATTTACCTAATTAACCTGTATTAACAATTTCCATTATGACCCCCAACTTGTGTTACAGAAACAGCATGGATAATTTTATTGTTCTAAAATATGTCACTTGTAATTTTTGAGTGACTATAAAATGTTAATGTTCTGTTTACATTAACCTATTTTCTGAAAGGTAAGGTCTTAAAATAAGTTAACTTTAAACATGAAAAAAGTACATATAATATGGTGCTTACATTTTAGCATGAATGCATACTGTTCTTTATTTATGAAGACTTTGATGTTTCCCTCCTACCTTTTATCCTCAGTGTCTAGTACACAGAAGGCATTCCATCAATATCCATTGAATAGAAGATGCTACTGACCTTACAGGAGTAAGATGCAAAATTTTCCCATTATTGTCAGTGAAGAGAACAACTTGCTGTGACTCTTCATGATTTTGCCCTTCCCCAGGACAAAAAGTACTTGCAAGAAGGCTAACTAAAGTTAACGTCTTTGAGATCTTGAATACAGTAAAGCCAACGCATACTTTGATCAATGTAAAATTTTCAAAAAGAAATAATACTTAAAACCAAAGTTACAAATTGCAATCTATTTAAACTTTAATTTGTGCATCTGTGGTAATTTATGACTGCAAAACACTTTTTTCTTAGAATGACATAATTAAAGGCACATTTCATATGAATGCATAGTGTACCATTCTAAAATATTTTAATTTCCTCACAAAGTGCTTGAGCAGTCACTTACACATACAGTAATAGCAAAATATATTTACACTCTATAGAGTTTAAAAATTTTAAATCTGACTAAAATATATATATATATGTTTAAAACTACAGAAAAAATTAGTGCTTTCTTCAGCTTACTGGTGTGAATATACCCTGCCCTCTAATTTTTTTTAGTGATTGGCTTTAATTAAAAAAAAAATTTCTGTACATTGTGTAGTTACAAAAATGCTGTCAGTTTTTAATGCTAAAAGCCTATTTTAGACATTGCTTTTTATACATATTTGAGAACCTGAAAAGGTGAAAAGACTGTACCTCAAAAGTATTTAGTGTTTTTTTAAAATGTTGTGTTAATACTGTTTAAATTAAAGCCAGGCAATTAAGCTAAGATCCTCTATTGTCCTTTACCAAAAGTCAACTGGCATTTAAAAATAACTTGAAACAACATATTGCTCCTTCTAGAAGATTATCCCCCAAAGGATCTTGGGTAATAATCAACTTGAAAGGAAATATGAATTATCTCTGAACCATTTGAATTGTTCTCAGAGTACAGCAAAAACATGCCAACACCCTCTAGCAAGGCTGAAATATTTATAAATGTTTTCAGCTCAACTCTCTGCTTTCGTGTTTCTCATGATTTAAACTTGAACAGTTTTTAAGACATGAGATCACTGTGATTAAATGGTTACTTCAGAATGTTCAGTTAATAACTTGCTTTCCTGAGGTATGATGAACCTAATATGCTAAGCACAGAATCAAAGATGTTATTATTGAACTAAGGAAAAACAATGAAGTCATGGACTAGAAGGGAAAAACAAATGAACAAACAAACAAAAATATCCAAAACTCCAGGCAAGTGGAAAAGTCATGGCTTACAAAAAGACTTTCCTATAAGAGCATTAAAAAGCCACGAAAGGATCCTCTGAAAAGTTGTATAAAGTACTTGATCAAATTATTTTTGAGACTTTTGAGGTACAGCTTTAGTGTTATAATTTTTATAAAATATAAACTGTTTTATCAAAAATATTTATACATTCTGTTACAATATATTGCTTTTGCCCTTAGTAACTGCCAATATAAAATCTGGATCCAGTGGCCTAAAATGTACAAATGCACTTAACAAATGCGGGAGTTTGAGGTGTCTGCTTGGCCACTGTACAAAGTGATGAAGTGGTGAAATTAAATAATAAACCAACATAGAATACATTACAACTTGCACATATACATGTTCACAGCATGTATACAATGATAACCCCTATGTTTTAACAAAGATATAGTTCCCTTCTACAGTAGACACAAGAACAAGATGAACTAGGTTGATAAATGTACAATGAATATCAAAAGAAGCACTAATGAGTTCACTGATTTTGGAGGAAGGTATGACTGAACATGCTGAGTGTTTAGACTTTGGGAATGCATACAGGTTAACACAGTATCTTGGTTCAGGCTAATCAGAAGTTCTCGTTCTTAAAATTTTAAGTAAATGCTGATGTTTAATTGTTCCTGTTCATTTCATGGTTTAATAAACAAGTGTTTGGCAAGTAGCTCTGTTGAAAAGCTGTGAGGTTCTGTTACATAGTTGGTAAAGATAAGGCAATAAAAGTTTTCTCCTAATAAATATAAAAAATTTATAAAACAAGACATCAATTCATTTCATTAAAAAAGGCCTAAAAATGTGCACAAACTACCACTACTTTTTTTTTTGATATTTCAGTTATTTCTTTAAAAAAATAAGAGTATTTGCCTTATTCAAACAGAATCATGTCTGACTAGTAACAGCATCCCAAACCCTTTTTTCATTTAAAAAATTCAGCTAAGTGAAGTTAATTGATTCATTTTCCTTCCACTTAAGGCAGGCATACAGCCAAACTAGGGACTATAGAAGAGCAAATTTGTTTTTTTTTTTAAAAAGACTATTGATCCAAAAGTATTCATCTGTGATAGATTTTCACGCCTGATGTTCATTCAGCTTAAACTTCAAGGAACTGTTTCCAGTGCTCAGATTTACATTGAGAATTTATCAAGAAGCTACTTTTCAGAAGATATCAGAAGTACTTTAAAACAAATCTTCATGTGTTTTAAAAAACAGACTCAGAAGCTACTGGTGGCACAGAGAGCAAATGAAGAGTTGCTATTTTTAAGAGGTCATCTTGTAGTCAGTCTGCTTGGTTTCACAGTGGGTAGGAACTTAACACCAATCAGCAATGTAGTCAAAATCTCTGAACATTTCTTGCTCCTCTTCTGAAAGTATCCTTGGTTCTCGAGGTGGAGTCAGAATAGGTGCTTCTGAGGTAAATTCATCATCAAAGTTACTAACATCTTCCCGTCCTCGAATGGTAGGTACAAATGGCGGCTTTACTTTTTTGTCCATCAGAGCACTCCAATCAATTAGCTGAATTACAAAATATAAAATGTCCAGTTTAGTTTCCTACTCCTAATGGCTATAGTTTCAGAAAAAATTCTAAACTTTCATACTTACTCGGAAAAATGGGTGTTTTTTTACATCCTCTGCATCTTTCTCACCAGCTCCAAGGCGCCTCTCAGGATTTCTTCTTAATAGCTAACACAACATAAAGTTAAAAAGTAAAATAAAACCAGCAACTTCACTGATAAAGATTCTCATAACCTACAAAGATTTAGATTTCTTTTTGTATGTGTTTGTCTAAACCAGGGGTGGGCAAACTTTTTGACTCGAGGGCCACAATGGGTTCTTAAACTGGACCGGAGGGCCGGAACAAAAGCATGGATGGAGTGTTTGTGTGAACTAATATAAATTCAAAGTAAACATCATTACATAAAAGGGTACGGTCTTTTTTTTTTTAGTTTTATTCATTTCAAACGGGCCGGATATGGCCCGCGGGCCGTAGTTTGCCCACGGCTGGTCTAAACCATGCAACTATGAACTGGAAAACAACTTCTAGAGTTCTACAGGGAAATGTCCTTCAATATAAAAAGTTTAAATAGTTTATAAACCATTAATTCTTACCCTTCTCATTATGGAAATGGCTTCTGTAGATAAGAACCTTGGATACCTTACTTCATCATTTACAATACTGTCAAAAACCTCCTCTTCATCATCACCAGGAAAGGGAGACTAGAAGAAATATCTTTGAGTAAGTCAAAATAATTTTCAATAAAGTGAAAACTTATCACCTATCCAAAGCACAATCAAGAACCAGGCAGTGAAAAACAAAACAAAACAAAAAACCACATAACTAAAGCACCACCACCAAAACGCCCAACAAATAAGGACAAAAGAAGCTACAACAGATATATATCTATTGCCCAGAGGATACACTATATACCAGGGGTCCTCAAACTACGGCCCGCGGGCCACATGCAAATACAAATATTGTATTTGTTCCCGTTTTGTTTTTTTACTTCAAAATAAGATATGTGCAGTGTGCATAGGAATTTGTTCATAGTTTTTTTTTAAAACTATAGTCCGGCCCTCCAACGGTCTGAGGGACAGTGAACTGGCCCCCTGTTTAAAAAGTTTGAGGACCCCTGCTATATACTTTCTGAAATATTCCTTAAATTTATTTCACAGACCTGAACAAATTTGGTCAAATCATCCTATATAATAAAAGGCTAATATGCAAATTGACCGAACGGTGGAACGACCAGTCGCTATGAAGTGCACTGACCACCAGGGGGCAGACACTCAGCACAGGACTTGCCCCCTGGTGATCAGTACACTCCCACAGGGGAAGCGCCGTGCAGCCAGAAGCCCTGAGTCGAGCTCATGGCTAGCGAGCACAGCAGTGGTAACCTCTCCCGCCTCCGTGGCAGTGCTAAGGATGTTTGACTCCCGGGTTAGGCCTGTGCAGGGAGCGGGCCTAAGCTGGCAGCTGGACATCCCCCGAGGGCTCCCGGACTGCAAGAGGGTGCAGGCCAAGCTGAGGGATCCCCCGTCCCCCTCCTAGTGCACGAATTTCATGCACCAGGCCTCTAGTATAATTTTTAATTTCATCCCATTTTATTTCATTCATTTATATAGCCAGACAGTAAATCTTTTAAGTACTTACTACCTAGTGGGAAACATGTAGATAATAAACAATCTTTAAGAAGCTCAATATTGTGGAAAGACAGAAGAAAATGGGTAAGGTAAATATGGTAGTAAGTGTTACTATGGAGGGAAGCACAGTTTGTGAAAATGGATCAGATATTGATATGCTTTGAATTTCACAGTCAGTATTAAATAGTTACAAAACACAACTAGAAAATTTGCAGATGTCACATAATGACTGCACTAAGCAGCAGTTGCCAACAAAATTAAGAGAAAAAACTACCTATTCCCAGGCATATTTTATGCTCTATACACAACAGATCTTGGGGCATTTCAGTAAGCAGCAGAGTATTAAAATTATTACTCAGAATGACAATAATGACTCTTTGATATACAAAGAAATAAACTCTCAACCATGCTAAAAATGTAGTTATACAAAATGGCTTATCACCTCAGAATTTCAGATGGTTTAGAATTGATTGCTCACTTCCTATAAGATATTAAAGACTAAGAACCAAGCAGTAATTCCAAGTATCAATGGAGTAAGAGGGATCTTTGACCTGAGGAATCTGTGAAAATGAATTCAGAACCCAACTTCCTAAAGCTGAGCTGCCCATCCTACTGTGCATATCTAAGGTAATTTCAAACTTTTCAGTTACCAAAACTTTAGTTTATTCATTCACTCATTCAAAATACATAAATCAAATACCTAGTATATGGGACAATATAATTTGTTTCAGGAATGGAGGTAAGTCAGGGAAAAATTCTATTTCACAAGGATTTGCAATCAGAACTTCAAGTGGTAATACAAAGCACTTTTGTTGACTTGATCAGTCAACTTTGTGTTTAAAATGTCATTCTATAAGTAAAAGTTTATCTTCATATTTGTTAAGATGTTAAAGTTCTTTGTTTCTTCAAATAGATTATAAGCTAACAACAAAACACAACAAATGTGTTTTAAACACATGTAAAAATGCAACTATCTGTTCAGATGTCAAGCATCTAACTCCAGTATGTAAGGTTACTTCTGTGATTCCCCATTTGGCAGAGGGAAAGGAAACCTGGTACATTCATTAGTTTATTTCTGTAGTCTTTCCAGTCCTCAAAACTTGTACAAATACAAAGGAAATTTCAAAACAAGTATCACATGATTTCCCTCATATGTGGAATCTAATGAACAAAATAAACTGATGAACAAAATAGATCCAGAGACATAGAAGCATGAAACAGGCTGCTGGATCTCAGAGGGAAGGAGGGGTGGATGGGAAGAGATCAACCAAAGAACTTGCATGTATAATCCATGAACACAGACAATAGGGTGGTGAAGGCCTGGGGGGGAGGGGGGAGGCAGCGGCAGGCTAGAAGGGGTCAATAGCGGGGAAAAAGGGGACATCTGTAATACCTTCAAAAATAAAGATTTAAAAATTTTTTCAAATACAAATTTGAATATGCAGGATATGTTCAGGGAGTTTTCAATTATTTGTAAATGACAGAGAAATTAGATATAAACTTTAGCCAAACCTCACTCTTATAATAGTTTAAAAAATGTGATTGCTAAAATTTCACCAATGCTATAAAATTATAAAGCATACTGATGAGTTTTAAGTTTAGCTCTTTTCCCAACTATCCTCTTATGGAGGTGTTAAAAATAAACGGAATTCCAAAAAGCAATTCGGAAGTAATAGATAGCTCCATTGTCTTAATTAATTAGAAGCTCTTTTAAAAAAAAAATATGGAACAGTAGCTTCCTCACTTGTTCACTGCCAATCCTCCAGTCACTTTAGAAATGGAGGAAGTATAATCAACTGGCTCTTAATTCTCTATTATTTTGTAATAAACATATTTTTTGCATGTCATCTCTAATATGGAGGGGTAAATTTTAAGCAAGCATATAATTTTTAGTAACTTAATTAATTTTCATATGTATCTGAATGCTACACTTAAAAAAAACACAAAGCAACAAATATGTTACTTTCAAAAGGGATTTCAAGTATGCCAGAGTTTACAGAAACAACTACGATGAATACATACTCTGGCTCTCTTAGAAAGTAAAGACCACCCAGGATTAGGGATAAAATACATCTTTCAATCCTAAAACAGCATACAGCACCTTTCCTAAATAGAGGTAAAAAATTTAGTTCTGAACCATCAGTCTAAGGACAGAAACAAGATTGGGTGGCTTCAATACCCTATCCTGCAGGTAGCAAAATATAATGGTTTTCAGACAACCAGGTTTAAAATCCAAGCCCTACCCCATGACAGTTGTGAGACTTTGAGCAAGTTACTCAAGTTCTGTTTCCATTTATGTATCTGAAAATGAATGTAGATTAATATTGAGCTTATTAAAGGTTGCTGAAAAATTAAATACGCTAAAATTTATAAAGCACACAGAATAGTGCCTAGCACATGATAAACCTTTTAATTAGCTATTTCTTTCCCTCCTTTTCCAAGTATTCACTCCAATGTTGTTTGGATGAACTGAAATCATTTATTTGTTTGTTTGGGTACATGACAATCACAGAGAAAAATTTTCGAAATTTCTGACATTCAATAATTTGGTCATTCCTTCATTCATTTATTCATGCCAAGAAAAGTTGTTGGCACCAGAGAAACTAGAACAATGAACCAATCCAATAAGATAATTTTTCTTGCATCTTGAGATCATCAAGATTCTCTAAGTAGTTTTCAATTACTTATTTAAATATGGACTCTTTCCCAATTCCACCCTAATTTATCATATCCAACAATTTATAACAAAACAGATTAGCCTCTTACTACTGCTTTATTTATTAGATATAATTCACTTTCCTCAGTGGTAAAATTTCTGTGAACAACTAAGTTATCCCCAGAAATGTATCAAGTTAATCTAAAGAAAATAGTTAGAAAGTTAATCTTTTCAATTCTGCTATCCTGTTTTTGAAAGTAACATTTGTTTTTGACTAAGGTATAGCTGACTTTTCTTTTTTTTTTTTAAATATATTTTATTGATTTTTTACAGAGAGGAAGGGAGAGGGATAGAGAGTTAGAAACATCAATGAGAGAGAAACATCAATCAGCTGCCTCCTGCACACTCCCTACTAGGTATGTGCCTGCAACCAAGGTACATGCCCTTGACCAGAATCGAACCTGGGACCCTTGAGTCCACAGGCCGATGCTCTATCCACTGAGCCAAACTGGTTAGGGCCTGACTTTTCTTTACAGGTATACATGACATCTGTTTATTAGTTTTCCTGTTATTCTATTCCCTATGAAATATTCAGTTATATTATATCTTAGAATCATAACATAGCAATACCAAAATATAAGAAACTATTTTCAAAATACTGGTAATGCATTCCACAGATGACATAAAAATCTAAAAAAGACAGTGAAGGTAATACAGAATCATAGGCAATTATTAGTACACTATAAATATTTATGAAACTTAAGTTCCATTTATGCATGAGACATATTAAGTAGTTTTATAAATGACATGTTTTGTTCTTTCAATCATCTTTCTTCTTTTCTTTCTCACTACTTTATACTGCTTACCTCTCCAACAAGCATTTCATATATAAGTACACCAAGGCCCCACCAATCTACAGCCCTTGTATAAGATGTTTCCGTTAATACTTCTGGGGCAAGAAATTCAGGAGTGCCACAAAATGTGCTTGTTCTATCTCCATATCCCATTCCTGAAAAAGGTAAAATTTAAATATTAGTGCATGGTGACCAAACTCAAGATATACCAAAGGCTTTTAAAGAAAATGTTAAAAGTTGGTATTGAGAAAACTATGCTAAATAGCAACCTTATTATTTAATTAATGGGTAAAAATGACTTCCATACTTTATTAACTTATTTTCTCTTTCTTGTCATTAAAAGTCACAAGTGACTGTGAATTTCAAGTTTTATCATTTTTTCAATTCAATCTTTTTTAGTAAGTTTATTTGCTTCATTATAAAAATAACATTAAATATAATTTGGAAAATACCACAAAGCAAACACCTGGAAAATCAAGAGTTCACCAAAGATGTTACATAATATAGAGATATGGTATTAATATTTTTAGTTAACTAGTTTTCAAACATATGTTCCTCATAATTTACTTAATCAAATATACATTCTACATATTGAAGATGTCTCAATGTATTCTGAAGTATTAAAAGCTCATAATTGTTTTCTTATGAAAGAACTTAAATGAAAAGACCTTAATTCTAAATATGAAAAGGTTTGCATTTACTAAGTTTTATTTGAGATTAACTTAATTATGCCCGTTAAGACCAAGACTTAAAGGGTGAGAAATTTTTTTGCAAAATTTCTTTAACATTGGTCATATTACTCTTTCTTCAAAAATATTATTTGTAAGAAGACTTGATATAATATCTATATACGTAAGTTCTACACAATCCTTTTAAATGCCTTGGCCAAGATTAGGAAAAAGTTAACAAAGATGGAAATAGAACTAATTTCTTTATTTTTATTCTGTGCCCTGGTCATACAACTAAAACATGTCATACTTTTTGCATAAAACTACTCTAACTTTTCCCTCTTAATTTTTAAATGGTAATATTATAAAATCTTAATATTTTAATGTAATGCATATACTGTATATCATGTCACTTATAGTAATATAGTTATATTTCATTCATTCTGATAAATTTAAAGGAAATTGAAAGTAAGCCCAATTACCTAAGACTTCAAATTGGTAGAACTCCATGTAAGTAGTTAACATCAGGCTCTGGAGTCATAAAGATCTGAGTTTAAAAACCAGCTTTGCCACTTGTTAGCCATGAGAGCATGGGAAAGTTGTCTTACCTCAAAGCCTGTTTTCCTCTGCTGTATTACCAACTTTCACAAGATAGTTATAATTTAACTGGATATGCAGCATATGAAGCAAAGTGCTTGGCACATAGTAAGTGCTCAAAAATGGCTAGCTATTACTATGATAATGTACTATATCTATTTTATGACAATGAGAAATATACACTTATTCTGGTTATTGAATACATACTTTCTGAATACCTATTATATTCTTGGCATCCATGCCGTGGTGGGGACATAAAAATGAGAGTAAGACACAATTCTTGTCTTTAAGGAGCTTACAGGAAATTGAAGAAAAACCAATATATACAGATGTCAGCACAATTTGATGACTAACTAGATATGGAGAGTAGAGAAGAGGACAGAGTTCAGGATAATTCCACATTTTCAAACTGGGAGACTGAGAGGACTGTGGCACCATCAACTATGAATTAGACTAAGGAAAAGAAACTATTTTTTTTAATATATAGCATTTGAGATACTTATTGACTATTCAGGTAGAGCTGTCTAGTAGACAGCTGAATATATATGTTAGGAAGGGAAATAATAGATTTGAGGATCATTAATATATAATTGCTAGTTAAAAACTAGCAGTGAAGAGCAATGGTCTAAGGGCAGATGGCAAAGAACAAAATTATTTAAATCAACATTGTTCAATTCAGAGAAGTCCAGTAAGAGAAAAAAACTTTATTGAACTCAGTAATTAGGAGGTCAGTGGGTAACTAATGGACATATACTCACAAAGTTCATCTGTTCTTTCATTCATTCATTCATCTAACTACTTAATATTATTTTTAATCCTCACCCAGAGTGAGGACATTTTTTCCATTGATTCTGAGAGATAGAGAGAGAGAGACAGACAGACAGACAGACAGACAGACATTGATGTGAGAGAAACACATCGATTGGTTGCCTCACACACATGCCCCAACTGGGGGCAGGGATGGAACCTGCAACCAAGGTATGTGCCCTGGACCTGGAATCGAACCTGTGTCCCTCTAGTGTGCAGGTTGATGCTCTAACCACTGCAACACCAGCCAGGGCATCATCTAACTACTTATTAACTGAACATTCACTGAATACTTAAGATGTGCCAAGCACTATACTATATGCTATAGAAACAAAGCTGAATAAGAAATAAGAAGCTACCAATGTGGAGGGGCAGGCAGATAATGTTCCTAACAATACAATGTATTAAATGTAAAGATAAGAAAGAATACCTATTTACCATATATTAAGTAAGCACTGTGTCACATACTTATCTCCAATTCTCAAAATACTCCTAAACAGGATGATTACATTTATTTTATAACTGAGGAAATACTCAACGAGGTTAAAAGTAACTCCTCCAAAGATACAGAGCAAATAAGTAGCAGAACTAGGATACAAAACCTAAGACTATCTGGTACCTAAGTCCGAGCTCTGTACACTTCCTTATGCTACCTCTGATTCAAATTTCCCCAGTTTACTTATTTATTTACTTTTGAATATATAGAAAGGATTCTTGATATATATTTTTCCTATTTAAAAGTGTTAAAAGTTTTAAGAAGCTAGAGAGAAATTATTAGGTTTATTTAATTTACTCTATAGTCCCAGCATAATGAAAACTTTGGTGCTTAACCAATGTTTTTATAGAATAGTGATAGAATTATTAATCATACAAAGAGAATCTTTGTTTTATACTCTGACTTCTGAAAACCTAACTTTATTCATACCCACAGAATTCTTAATATGTGACAATTAGGTTATATGAATAATCCATAATGTTTTAATAAAGAATAAATTAAGTTAAAAATACATTCTACTTTCCATAGACAAACTTGAAAACTACCAAAGTACAAAGGAATAGTAATATATTAAAAAAAGAAACTTTAAAATGTCTAATTACCTTCTTTGCAAAGGCCAAAATCAGCAATTTTCACAAAGCCTTCTGTATCTAGCAATAAGTTATCCAATTTCAAATCTCTGTTCAGGATTAAAAAAATGCAAATAAAAAAATCAATAAAATCAGTAGAAAATGTAGTAAAAAATTCATTTCATTAGGAGCCATACTTTCTCTTTGCTAAAAACAACTTTTTCAAATTGTGATTTGAGATTTAAATACTATATTAGAAACATTCATTTTTCTTTCATTTGAAAAATGTATTACTCTACATAATATAGTTTCTGAATAATTTTCATTATATAGAATAAGAAGAATGTATTTAATAAAGAATGTTTTCTCTATTTAAATATATACTTAAAAACATGAAAGAAATTTAAGCATTTGCCTATACACCATCCATAAAAAAGAAATGTCTAACAGTACAAAGAAGGTGTTAGGGGGCAGGTTTAACTCTCTAAGAGAGTAATTCAAAATAAAGAGAAAGCTATCTATCCATACTAAATGATTACAAATTAAGTTAAAAATAGTTTATCCTGTGAGTAAAACAGGACCATGAGGATACCCTTACCTGGAAAATATTGTTAGAAGTTTGAGTAAACTAATGTTTATAGTCTCCTAATTCTGACTGGCTTTCCATATGTCTACTCCAAAGCAGCGATTTTCCAGTGGTGTGCTGCAAGAATTTTTAAAGCATGCAATATTTGATTGTTTAGTCAGGGCACTAACCTCTTTTCCCTTAGATTGTCAATAAAAAAATGACAACAGTCAACACAACAATAGCCATCTGATATGAATGAATCAAAATTATTCAGATCAGCAAAAATATATTTTTTGGTGTGCTGTAGAATTTTAGTAATTAGTTTATGAGTGCCATGAGATGAAAAAGTTTGAAAATTGCTGGTCTAGAGCAATGCTATTCAAAGTGTGGCCCATAGACTAGTTGCTGGGCTATGAACTAGTTGTTCTGGTTCTGCAATTTGATAAGGAGCCTGCACCAGACATAAATAAGTTGTCACCAAAATACACTGTTTAGTTGACAGCAAGACTTAATTAATGAAGCAGCAGGTGATGCTTTGCACTCTGGTACAAGCTACTAATCTTAAAATGAAAAAATTTTGAGTAGTACTAGTTTTACAGAAGTTTTCTGAAGTTGAATGTAAAATATTCACCAGGATGCCCTAGCTGGTTTGGCTCAGTGGATAGAGCATCGGCCTGCGGACTGAAGGGTCCTAGGTTCGATTCCGGCCAAGGGCACATGCCTGGGTTGTGGGCTCGATCCCCAGTGGGGGGCATGCAGGAGGCAGCCGATCAATGATTCTCTCTCATCATTGATGTTTCTATCTTTCTATCCTTCTCCCTTCCTCTCTGAAATCAATAAAAAAATATATTTAAAAAAAAAAGCCGAAACCGGTTTGGCTCAGTGGATAGAGTGTCGGCCTGCGGACTGAAAGGTCCCAGGTTCGATTCCGGTCAAGGGCATGTACCTGGGTTGCAGGCACATCCCCAGTGGGAGATGTGCAGGAGGCAGCTGGTCGATGTTTCTCTCTCATCGATGTTTCTGACTTTCTATCTCTCTCCCTTCCTCTCTGTAAAAAATCAATAAAATATATTTAAAAAAAAATCAGTTGACAGAACAAAAAGAAAAAAAAAAGAAAAAAAAAAAAGAAAAAAAGATAGAACCTGGCTGGAGATCCTGGCTAGAACCAGGCGAGAGAACCCAACCATGCTGATCAACTGAACGCTGCCTCCGTGTCATTCCTTCTTTGCCAACTCTGTCCACACCTTTGGGAACCCTTGGACCTGCTGGGGCTGGACCCCAGCACCACTGTTGCTGTAGCCTATGTGTTTATAATTAAGGCCTGAGTAAAAATAATGAAGTAATCCTTGATCAAATGCTAAAAAAAAAAAAAAAAATATTCACCAGGATGAATATTGTTGGTGAATTATATTATCAGAGGCCAACTCATAATTTGACTACTATAATTACATAATGGGCAGAGGTTCAGGAACAAAGAGGTCCATCATATAATTCCTGTGTTAACCATGTCTTTCAAAACTGGAATTTAACTTTTGCGAGGTCACTTATATAAAAGAGAAAATTAAGAAGCTGATTAAACACAAAATATCCTTCTTAATTATCTTTAGTTCTAATACACACCAAAGTAAGCCATTAAGCATCAAAACTTCACTTACCTATAAACAATTTTGTGTTCATGTAAATACTGTAGCCCAAGAACTACACATGCAGCATAAAATCTAAGAATTAAATAAGAAATGTTTAATAAATTCCACTGCTCTTGAATCCTAGTTTATACTTTTATGCTTCAAAGCAGAATTCCATAGTTAACTAATTTCACAAATATTTATTTAGTTTTTACTATATGCCAGACATAGTAAGAAATGTGCTAAATATTAGGAGAAAAAAAGAAAAAGAAAAAAAAAAAGCAAGCCCTGCCTGCTGTGGCACAGTTGGTTGAGCATTATCCTGTGTACCAAAAGGTTGCTGGTTCGATTCCCAGTCAGAGCACATACCCAGGTTGCTGGTTTGATCCCCAGTAGGGGTGCATATGGAGGTAACCGATTAATGTTTCTCTCTCTCCCTCTCCCTTCTTCTGTCTCAAAAAAAAAAAAAAAAGAAAGACAAGAAAATCAACAAAAACATATTAAAGGAAAAATACAATCTCTGCAATGGAAGCCATTAACTTTGCCTGATGGCTTCCACTGTAGTCCTTCAACCTGGTCTGTAGGAGAAATTACAATATGCCGTAAGGGCAGAAGGACAGTGTGAAGAAAACTTTCATAGGGGAAATACAGGTCATTCCCTTGAGAAGGAAATAGAGGTGTAAGAGGCATAATATTTTTGAAAACAGTAATGTTTACTGTGGCTGAAGTAAAAAATGGGGAAGAAGTAACGAGAGAGGAGGCTGGAAAGACAGCTTGGGATCAAGTTGTGAAGGATCTTGAGACATTATGGATACTGAAAGTTTTTCTCTTTGTGATAGAGAATCAAACTATTTTAATCAGATTTGTTAGATATTTCTGATATTATCATGAAGGTTGGAGTAAAAGTAGGTAGATATCCAGAGGAGAAAATAATAGATAAGGCCATTAGGATAGTACAGATGGAAATTGTGAGAACCTTCATTGTAGTACTAACAAAGAGAAAGCAAGGATAGATTTAAGAGAAATTTTAAAACTAGCATGACAGGACTTAACACATTTCATACCGCTCAGTTTTCTCGTGTTTCACGCGCCATCTGTTAAGGACCGCTCACGAGTGTTCTCGTTTTTTACGCCCATGGAAAAAGGAGCGAATCTAGATACTTATGTAAATTTTGTTTGGTCCCTCTTCATAGAGGAAAATGTTTTACTCAGTACCATACATTAAAAAAGTACTAGGAACTTTAATTGTTTAATTGTTTTTGTAAATAAAAATGTTATAATTATTGAAAAACAACACCTAAAGTGCATTATGATGATTTAAATAACGTGCAGTTTGCCCAAAAACGTGCGGTCCCTGGCGTATATCTTAGAGATTTCTATGCGGTACGCAATGTGTTAAGAGTCTCATTGGCTGTGAGGATGAGGAAGAGGAAAAGCTTAAGATGACTCTCAAGGTTTCCTTCTTAGTGCAATGAATAGGTAAAAAAAATACAGGAGTAGCCAAAGTTGTATTGGGAAAATGAGTTTGGCCTTAGATTTGTTGACTCTGAATTGTCTTGGGGCAGGTGAAGAGGTTTAGAAATTGGATAAATGAATTTGGATCTTAGAAAAACTTGCCCCAGCTAGAATACTAACTCTTGAGAAGAACAGGACCATGTATGTCTTTTTCATTGTTTATACTAAACTAGAAGCCTGGTGCAAGAAATTTGTGCACGGGTGGGGTCCCTAAGCCTGGCTGGCGATCAGGGTCGATTCGGTTTCCCTCCTCCTGCCCTCACCGCTGATCGTGGCCTGCCGGCCGGGGGAAAAGGCCACAATAGATTTCGATCCCCAGTTTGGAATGTGCAGGAGGCAGCCAATCAATGATTCTCTATCATCATTGATGTTTCTATCTCTATTTCCCTCTCTGAAATCAATCAAATATATATTTTTAAAATGCAAGGTTTTTAGAGGAAATAAGGTAGGGCAAGGGAGCTATTGAAAAAAAAAACAGGGGGGCATTTGAGATCTTGCTCACATTTCAGATAGGATAACCTAAGGTGGTCCTCAGGGGGTGACAGTTGAGGAGGGGCAGTGGGTGGAGCATGGCACTGCGGGCTGAGGAACGGGCTGTAATGACTGGGAATGTCTGTGACAGTGACACTGAGTATGTGCTGGGGACATCGCTGGGATCATTCATCCCCAAGAGGTTTTGATTCCGGACGGCAGGAGAAACACAGAGATCAGTGGGCCTTTCTTAGTCTAGAACAGTGGTTCTCAACCTTCCTAATGTGGTGACCCCCAATTTCATTGTTACAAATTGAACATAATTAAAGCATAGTGCAGGTTGAGAACCGCTGGTCTAGAAGGTGGCCTAGGCAGCAGGAGCAGGCTGCCCTGCTTCCCTACAAATGTAAACATGCAGTATAACTGCACATGACGTCAGTCATACGGCCAAATCAATCCCAGTCAGCGCTGGTGGCTGTGTCCTGCCACTCTCTGGCTGTGCTGTGGCGCTGTTGGCCAGGGAGACCGAAGCCATGCCCCTGACTGCACATAGTATACGAAGGGGCAGGCAGGAAGCTGGAAGCTGGAAGCTGGAGCTGATGTGGCATGGGCCCGGCAGCACTGCATCCACTGTGGAGCGGGATGGGGAGCAGCTATCGGAGCGACCGGCTTTGGAGTCAGAGGGGCTGTGCTTCCTGCACACCACTGGCCGTGAGCCGCAGGACCAAGGGGCAGTGGAATGGGGGCCACCGCCAAGGTTGGTGCGTGGTCCTTCGCAGCACACCAGCCAGGCTGGGTGGGGCCTGGGGAGGCTTTTCCCTCCTGGAGTCGCTCTTCCCAGGGCGGCAGCATCCAGCCGCTTTTTCTTTTTCCAATTTTTTTTATTGGAAAGCAAGCTCTAGGCTTGCAGTTCCTGGAATCCCTAGGCCATAGCGTGCGCCACCCACTCCCTCTTCCTGATTGAGTGTCAGCCTGGCCTGCGCACTCTCACAATTCAGGACTCCTCAGGGGATGTCTGACTGCCAGTTTAGGCCCGATCTCAGCCTGGCTTGCGGGGATCAGGCCTAAGCCGGCAACTGGACATCTCCCGAGGGATGTAGCAGTTCTCCAAGAGGCAGGCAGCCAGGAAGAAGCCCGAACTGGGGCCGGGCGCTGTGTTGCTCACACTCATCCCGGCCCGCTGGGCCTGCTGCCGCTGCTCAGCTTCTAACTGAGTGGCACTCCACCTGTAGGAGTGCACTGACCACCAGGGGGCAGATCCTGCATTGAGTGTTTGCCCCCCCCCCAGTGGCGGTGCGCATCATAGCAACTGGTCGTTCCACTGTAACAGTCGCTTAGGCTTTTGTATATATAGACTAGAGGCCCAGTGCATGAATTTGTGCACAGGTGGGATCCAGCCAGCCTGGCCCCAATCAGGCCAGATCGGGGCTGGGCTTGTCAGGAGGAGGAGATGGCGGGAGGTTGGCTGGTTGGTCTGCCCAGATTGGGTCCGATCACAGCCTGGATCAGGGCTGGGCTGGCTGGGGGAAGGGGCTGTGGGTGATTGCCGGTGGGCCCTGCCCCCGATTGGGGTTGGGGAGCTGATTGGGGCCGGGGCTGGTCATGGGGAGGGGCTGTGGGCCAGCCAGCCCACCACCAAATGGGGTAGGTGGGGGGTGCCAATCGGGGGCCAGTGGCCTGGGGGAGGGGCAATGGGTGGTTGGCCGGCTGGCAGTGCCCCTGATTGAGGTAAGGGGGCCGATTTGGGGTGGCGCCAGGTGGGGGGAGGGGCAGGGCTGACCTGGGGGAGGGACTGCGGGAGGTTGGCTGGCCAGCCCCACCCCCTGTTGAGGTGGGGTGGCAATCAGTGGTGGGGCTGGCCAGGGAGAGGGGCTGTGGGCCAATCAGGGTGGTGGGGGCCCATTGAGGGCGTGGCCAGCTGGGGGGAGGTGCTGCAGGAGGTTGGCTGGCCCCAGCTCTGCCCCCTATTGGGGCGGGGTGTGTGATCAGGGGTTGGGTGGCCATGGGGAGGTGCTGCAGAAGGTTGGCCGCCCAGCCCCGCCCCCTATTGGGGTTGAGGGGGTGCGATCAGGGGCAGGCTGGCTGTGGGGAGGGCTGCGGGCCCACTGTGGTGGGGTGGGCTGTTCGGGGGTGCGGCTGGCCGGGAGTAAGGGTGGCGGTGTTTGGCCAGCAGGCCCCGCTCTTGATTGGGGTGGGAGAGTCCGATCAGGGACAGGTCGGTGGGGGAGGGGCTGTGAGGTTGGCCGCTGTCCCCATCCCGATGGGGCTGGTTCGCTGGCCACAGTGGGCATCATAGAAATTAGTTATTAGGTTGTTATGGCCATTATGGTAGCTGCCTATATATATATATATGTGTGTGTGTGTATTATTATATATATATATATAATAATAATAATAAAAGCGTAATATGCTAATTAGCTAATTAGACTGGATGTCCTTCTGGACAACCTTTCAGGTGAAGCCGGGGCTATGAGGGAAGCCAGGGTCTCAGGTGCCAGAGGGAAGCCGGTGCCGGCAGCCAGGGGAAGAAAGGCCTAATCTTGCACGAATTTCGTGCATTGGGCCTCTAGTACATATATAAAGACTAGAGGGGCCCGGTGCACGAAATTCGTGTACGAGGGAGGGGTTTGTCCCTTAGCCCGGTCTGCACCCTCTCCAATCTGGGACCCCTCGGGGGATGTCTGACTGCTGGTTTAGGCCCAATCCCACAGGTATCAGCCTAAACCGGCAGTTGGACATCCCTCTCACAATTCGGGACCTCTGGCTCCTGTTTGCCTGCTTGCCTGCCTGATTGCCCCTAACCGCCTCTGCCTGCCTGCTTGATGCCCCTAACTGCTCCCCTGCCGGCCTGATCGCTCCCAACTGCCCTCCCCTGCTGACCTGATCACCCCCTAATTGCTCCTCTGCCGACCTGATCACCCCCTAATTGCTCCTCTGCCGACCTGATCACCCTCTAATTGCTCCTCTGCCGGCCTCAATGCCCCCAACTGCCCTCCCCTGCTGGCCTGATTGCCCCTAACCGCCTCTGCCTCGGCCCTGCCACTGTGGCTTTGTCTGGAAGGACGTCCGGTCTAATTAGCACATTACCCTTTTATTAGTATAGATGCCTAACATAATGCCTGATATGTGGTAGGCATACTGAATGAGGAGGCAAGTAATAAATAAATGAGTGAGTTTAAAAATGTAGATCTGTCTTCAGTGTAGAATAGGTTATTAGGAGACACTTAGGAGAGTCAATTCTTAATTATACAAGCAAAACATGGATATTTTCTCTATCAAATACGTAGAATACCCTTGCCCCAAGACATAATATTTTACTTATCGATCTACCATCTCATCCCCAAGTGACTATCATCCATAGAGATAACTATTCTTGTCAGTTTGGTGAATGTTCTTCAAAGTTTTAGAATGCAGTTACATGTACAGGTAGATAATACAGCTATGTTTTGTGTTTACTTATTTTTGTTGTTGTTAACCCTCACCTGAGAATATTTTTTCACTGATTTCTTTAGAGGGGAGGGAAGAGACAGAGAAACAGAAACATTGATATGAAAGAGACACATCGATTGGTTGTCTACTGCATGCGCCCGGAGGGAGCCAGGGATCAAGAATCGAACCCTTGACCCTTCAGTCTGCAGGCCGATGCTCTTTCCACTGAGCTAAACCGGCCAGGGCTGTGTTTACTTACTTTTATAAAAATGGAACACAATTTGAAAAAAAATTTAAAATGCAAGTATTTAGAAATATTTATTTGATAAAACATTAGATCTTATATAAATACTTGTCAAAATTTAAAATATTTAACTAAGGTCCATTAGAACAAATGTGATTCTAAGATGCTAAGGTGGTTTTTTATACATACATTTTTAGCAAACTTATTTTGGCAGCAAAATAATATAACAATTATAAAAATACTTTGATTTTTCTTTCTTTCCTTCTTTGTTAAATAGATTTCTCT
>NW_005371694.1:187061-225386 GCF_000412655.1 Myotis brandtii
TTAGTGAATGCTTACTATGTGTCAGGTACTGTGTTAGATATTTTCATCAATTGGCTTAATCTTAAAATAAAGCTTTTAAGATAAAATATTTTATAGAAGCAGAAAATGATGCTCTCAGAGAGTAATTTGTCTAAAGTCACATAGCTAGAAAACAGTAAAGCTAGGAACTGAACTGATTTTGATTTCATAGTCTCAATCAGTAAAAAGTCACTGATCATTTATGCGCCAGCCACCTTTCTAGCTATTCCGTTAGTACATAGAAAAGGTCCTTGTTTCTCTGCCTTTTACACCTTATGTAAAAAATAAATACATAAGATGATTTTAGGTAGAAAGAAAGTGTTATGGAGAAATAAAATACAATAGAGACATGGGTTGGACATTAGTAATAGTGGTATTTTAGATAGGATACTCAAAAAATGACCTAAGAAATAACATTTGAGGTGAGATCTGAATAATTAGAGTACTTCAGACCTGAAGTAGTGGAATGTATCATTTTATTTCTGTATTTCATTGGGCTTGTTTCATTTGTATATGAATTGCAGTCTCAGCAAAAATAAAAATTTCTAAAGGAAGAACTAGATTTTATATATAAACACACACAACATATTTTAAAGGCATAACAAAACAGAAGAAATTTGAAGGTACAACAGTATACTACTATCTGCTCTACATACCTCTAAAGGTTATGATATGAATCAAAGAAGTGAAAATGCTAAATAAATGTCAGTTGTCAAAATATAAACAAGTAATGACAATTTAAGAATAAACCCAATAGAGATTTACTACTGATTTGAGATATGTTTTGAAGGTAGAATTGATCAAACTTGCTAATAATTTGTATGTTGCATGTAAGGAAAAAGAGGATCAAGAATGATTCTCCATGTTTTGGCTTGTACAATCGATAGATGGTACTGACATTTACTAAGATGGAGAAGACTAGAAGAGTAGTAGGTCTGGGAAGTGGTGGGTGAGGTCAGGAAAAAATAGGAAAAATCAGTAGCTTAGTTTGAGAAGTTAAATGAGAAATAATATCAGCCATACAGAGGGAAAGTCAAGTAAATTTGGTGAGTCCTGGCTGAAGATATAAATTTAGTGAGTCCTGGCTGGTGTGGCTCAGTTGGTTGGAGTGTCACCCTGTAGACCGAAAGGTTGCAGGATTGATCCCTGGTCAGGTGTGTATAGTAGACAACTATTCGATGTTTCTCTCTCAAATCAATGTCTCTCTCTCTCTTCCTCTTCTTCCCTCCCTCTCTCTAAAATCAACGAAAAATTTATCCTTAGGTGAGGACTTAAAAAAAACCGACCTAAATTTGGTAAACACTAGCATGTAGAGCAGTGATGGCGAACCTATGACACGCGTGTCAGAGGTGACACGTGAACTCATTTTTTTGGTTGATTTTTCTTTGTTAAATGGCACTTAAATATATAAAATAAACATCAAAAATATAAGTCTTTGTTTTACTATGGTTGTAAATATCAAAAAATTTCTATATGTGACACGGCACCAGAGTTAAGTTAGGGTTTTTCAAAATGATGACACGCCGAGCTCAAAAGGTTCGCCATCACTGATGTAGAGTGTAGCTATTAAGAGCACTTTCCTGCCGAAACCGGTCTGGCTCAGTGGATAGAGTGTCGGCCTGCGGACTGAAAGGTCCCAGGTTCGATTCCGGTCAAGGGCATGTATCTTGGTTGCGGGCATATCCCCAGTAGGAGATGTGCAGGAGGCAGCTGATCGATGTTTCTAATTCTCTATCTCTCTCCCTTCCTCTCTTGTGGGCATCGCAGTAGGAGATGTGCAGGAGGCAGCTGATCGATGTTTCTAATTCTCTATCTCTCTCCCTTCCTCTCTGTAAGAAATCATCAAAATATATTTAAAAAAAAAAAGAGCACTTTCCTAGGTTCAAATCCTAGCTCCACCATTTAAGAGCTATAAACTGGGATAACAATAGGGGGAACTACATATATGTATATATTTAATCTTGTGTATGCTATTATTTATTTTTTATGCATTTGAATAAGTAAAACTTTCATATTATATCACATTCAAGAATTACAAAAAGGATTCTAATTTAGTCTACTTTCTATGTCTTTCATTGGAAGCAATATATATACCACTTTCTTGGATACTTTCAGAGATATTGTAAACATATACAGATACTTAAAATTACCCTTTAAAATACAAATACTAGTATTTCGTACAATAATATGACAGACTATTCTACCTTTTCTCTTTCCACTTAACAATGTACTTTGAGTATATTTGGTATTTAAAGTCATGGTCATAATGGCATTCCCTAGGGATAAAATGTAACAGAAAACAAAAGTTTTAGCCCTGGCCACGGTGTCTAAGTTGGTTGGGCATCATCCTGTGTCTGTTTGATTCCTGGTCAGGGCACATGACTGGGTTGTGGGCTCCATCCCTGGTAGGGAGCATCTCACATCAATGTTTCTCTTTCTCTCCTATCCTCTCTCTCTAAAAACAACAACAAATCAATTTTAAAAAATTATTAAAAAAAACAAACCCAGCAAAAATTTTATTAAAAAGAATCTAAGTTTTTATTTAAATTATCAAGTATGATTTAGGGTAATCCATGAAATTTCAACATGGACAACAGAATTAAATAGATTTTTTGTTTTTGTTTTTGGTGGCAAAAGGTAAAAATTTCTAAAGTCTTATTTTCTATTTGGGAAAGGGGGTGGGGGATGAGAATTAATTCAGAGAGCTGTTTTCCTTTCCAGAAAAAAATTAGTCATGAAAAATTCAGAGAAATGTCTAAAGTATACTTACACAGCTCTTGGTTCAGAAAAGACATCAGTATGAATGTGCATCATTAGGTCCCCACCGGCAGCATATTCCATTACAAAGCAAACATGCTCTTTGGTTTGGAAACATGCAAAAAGGTTCACCAAAAATGGATGCCTTACACTATTCACAGTTTCAAAAATTCTTTTTTCACACATCAGGCTGTAAGAGAAAACATTTAAAAATAAATAGGTTTTTTTCTTCCCTTAGGTTCTAGCTGGAAACAATGCTCTTTAAAAATTACCAAACTCTAAACTAAGCAAAGTTCTTAACTATTATAACTTTAAAACCATAAAATACATCTTTGTTTTGCTACATATGCTTTAAAAAATTTGGTCTGCTTGATGTATATAATGAATTGAAATATGTTAATGCAAACTAAAATATATGATTAGTATGACAAAGATTATAGAGTTTGCACTGACAGTACCAGAGCAGCACACGTATAGCTAGTGTTATAGTTAACAGAAAAGACTTAATTAGGGTAAACTGTAAAAATTTATCAGGAAATGGTCAGAGAATTTAGCAATCTAAAGCATAATAAAAATAAAAGTTTGTGACCAAGGTAATTTCAAGGACAGTCTTTTTAATTCATAAGTTACAGAATTCAAGTATTTTATCATATAATATATGAAGTAAAGATATGCTGCATAAGTTTTAATTTGGAAGGCTGACTGGAAAATAGAGAGGCTACATGGAGAATTCTGTAACATGCTTCAAGAAGCTCCTTGAGAGTGGTATAATTTCTCTGTAAAGTCTATAGAATCATAGGTTTTTTTCTGTAAGAATTCTTACAAGCTGCTACAAAGAACATTGTTCAAAATTTCTGACTCTGGAACATTAATTTTGACGAAATAGAAAAAAATTACTACTTCTCTCCCTGAAAATCAACTTGACTTAAAGTAGAAGAAAATCAAGTCAAATATTCAAGTACAACTTGGAATTAACTTATTTTCATATTTAATCACCCTATTTATGATAGTTTTGCTGTTATTAAGTCACAACTTCAGAAAAATAAATAATTTTATTTATTTATTTTTATTTCCCTTTATTAAGGTATTACAAATGTATCCTTATCCCCCCAATGCCCCCCCGCCTCAATCCTGCCCTCACCCTCACCCCCTGGTGTCTGTGTCCATTGGTTATGCTTATATGCATGCATACAAGTCCTTTGGTTGATCTCTCCCCCTTACCCCCACCCTCCCCTACCTTCTCTCTGAGGTTTGAGCATCTTATCGATGCTTCTCTGTCTCTGGATCTGTTTTTGTTCATCGGTTTATGTTTTAAAAAACTAACCTGTCTACTTCGTCTCGAGCTACAATGTCTCCTTTCTTTAAGGCTTTTATAGCAAACATCTCATTTGTGTGTTTATATTCAGCCAAAAGCACCTGAAATGAGATTAAATAATTATTTCCCACTAGAGTTATTACTTTTGTAGGTATTAAAGAAATATTAAGAGATTACCTTTCCAAAATGTCCTCTACCCAAGACAGCACAACATCTGAAGTCTTGTAGATTAAACTGAAACATTTGTTGAGATCTGAAAACAGCAATATCATTTAAAAATAAGGTAAAAGTATGAGACCAAACATGCAGTAGCAAAGTTCTGTACATATTCTTTACCTTCTATCCTCAAGTTCTCGAACTCCACTGTATTCTAGGCTTGATTGAGGAATATCAGCTTCAAATTCAGATTGAGATTTTGGACGTATACTATTTCTGTCATTTTCAATATCAAAAACAGCTTCTGAGTCCTATGAAATATTAAATACTCATTAAATCAAAGAAACATTCAACTTAGTAGGTAAGGATAAAGTTAAAATAAAAATGTCAGAAGTCAATATCTGTAAGAAAAGTTAAATTCAGATACTAAATATTCATTTTAAGGTTAATTGTATATTGCATTTATCTAAAACATGTGAAAAACTTAACACATTAATGCCACCTTCAATGTGTATTCAGAAATCATGTTAACCAAGCCAGAAGAGGAAGAGTGTTTACACAATATATCATTTACTATCAATCATGTTCTTATGCTCTTTTTAGCTGAAGCAGCCTATTTTATCTCTACTGGCCCATGGACATCTAGAGATTTTTATGTTTCACTCATAAGAACACAAAACACAGACAATTAAAAAAAAAATCCTCACCTGAGTATATGCTCATTGAATTTAGAGGGGGAGGAAGTGAGGGAGGGAGAGAGAGAAAGAGAAAGGGGCGGGGGGGACAAAGAGAGAGAGAGAAATATTGATGTGAGAGAGAACATCGATCTACTGCTCTCCTAATGGGATCCAACCTGCAACCCAGGAATTTGCCCTAACTGGGAATGGAACCTGTGACACTTTGGCCCATGAGATGATGCTCCAACTAACTGAGCAATACTGACAGGACACAGACAATTTTAAAATAATTGAAATGTATACCTCATTCACTATGATGCTTTTACTGGTAATTCACATGGTAAAAATAAAAGTTTAAAATGCCTTGCCTGTTCTGGTGCATCCAAATCTCTTAATTCAGCAGATTCATCCATTTCTCCAAGGGAAGAATCACGTGGTGGTGCTGGAGGAGGTTCAGGTTCAAGATCAAAGTCCAATTTGGTTACTGTAGAATCACTTATAAAAGAGAAAGTAATTCACCAAAAAGTTATCAAAAATATGTATTTTAAATAATCTAAAATTAAAGCAAACAATTTTTAATTTTTAAAAGTAATCAGAATACTAATTTCATCATACAATTTGGAAAAAAAAAATGAGACTTTAAATAGGCCCACTGTAATCAATAGATACAAATGTTACAATTTTTTTTATTTTTTATAAAAGCAATGCTTAAATCTTAGACACGTACCTAGTTGGAGATGCTAGTTCTGGGATGCGTACATCAACCACTGGCACTGTAGCAGGCCCAGGTGCTTGAGGACTAAAGGTGCCAGAATGATTTACTGTAGGAATAGCTCTTCTCACTAGCCTTCCCCAAGTGGCAATATTAATATTCATTTGAGGAGCTCTGAGAAATGTTTTACCTGTGGATATTGTAAATAAACAGAACAAGTAATTTTTTTACATATTACCAAAAGCTATAATTAAAAAATTCATATTCATTGGTTTATAATTTAAGGACAAATAAAATGTGCCACTTAAAAAATAGTTAACTATTTGTTATAAATACTAGTGCAAAACAGCAAAACAGTTTTAAAGATAAATAGGTAGATACTTTATTTTTAAAGTCTAGTAATGATATGTGGTTAAGGCTTAATAAAAATTCTTATCTTTTGGAGATACTAACTATAATATTTAAGAATAAATCAATATGATGTCTGGATTTGCTCCAATTAATCTGAGGAAGTAATGAGTGAAAGAGATAGAAAGAAAACAAAATTGGCCATGAGCTGACTGTGGTTGAAGTTGAGTGATGGTACATTGCTCTAGTCTCTCTACTTATGAGTATGTTTAAAATATTCCTTAATAAAAATAAATGAATACACAGATAAAAATAAAACAAAATACAAAGATGGATATCACTTTTAAAACATTATGGAGAGATTCCAAAATGGTGCAGAAAAGTAGAAACTACACGGACATGCTCCCAAGACCAAACTGCAATTATAATTAAAATACAGATAAACCACCCTGAATAATCAACTGAAGACTAGCTGGAGAGAACCCTGATAAGCAAGGATGGAAAGTGGAGACCGTATAGAGACTGATGGGAATTGAGGAGACACGAAAGGGCTGGCTAGGCTCCCACAGACAGCAGCTGAATTTTCAGAGAGATATCTCGGCTATGTGGGGTTGCCACTGAGAACTCTGAGGTCTAAACCCCAAGTTGGGCCCCCCAGCCCAGAACTGAGAAAGGTGCCCACATAACATCTGGCTGTGAAAAGCAGCAGGGTTGCTGTCTACCAGGGAGAGATGGCTGGAAATGCAGGCACTCTCTTAAAGGGCCAATGCACAAAATTTCATGTGCAGCCACTCACCTTGGGCTCTGGCAGAGGAAGAGCAGAGTCGACTGGAGCTATGTGAGCAGAAACCAGGTTTGGGGACTATGGGGTTAGAGCTTGGAAGGCAGACAACTGTTTCCTGTGCTGAGACATTCCCTCATACTGCAGAGGACATCTTTCTCCTGTACACCTTTACCATCAAGGCAGCTTTTGCCTGGAGGTAGGTGGGGGGAAAGTAATTGAAAACTTCTTGCCCCACCTTATAGAGTTTCTGAGGACCATTAAGAGACTGAAAATAACAATCAGAGACAGAGGCAGGTCTCTGGAGTCTTTGCCCCACCCAGTTGGAAAACCTCTCACCCCTTCCAGTGGTGGGTAGCCTAAGCTAATCAAGACTGAATACCAATCAGATTGCAGACAGAGGTGGGTCTCTGGAGGTTTTGAGTCTTTGCCTGATCTAACCCAGGCCTGGGGCAAGGAAAAGCAGATCTTGGTGCACATCTTGGTCCTTTCCAAAGGAACCGAGCCCCAGCAGAGGAAGCCACAGCCTGTGGATAGTTGATAGCTCCAAACGGGTACTCAGGGCCAGTCACAAACAGCGCCTGACATTTTCCTGCACTAGTGATTGGGAGTCATAGCAGATCTACCTAATAAATAGACACAAACCTAAACAGACAGCCAAAATGGGGAGACAAAAAGACAACCCCCAAATGAGAGAACAAGAGAATTCTCCAGAAGAAGTGCTAAATGAAATGGAGGTAAGAAATTTATCAGATGTAGAGTTCAGAATAATGACTGCAAAGATGCTCAACAGCGTGAGTAAAGATATAGTAACTATGAAAAAAGACCTGTCGGAAATAAAGAATGACAACACTAATAAAGAACACACTGGAAGTCATAGCCACAGTGGTCAGGCAAGAAGAAGAAATAATGAGAAAGTAAAACTCTCATTATATGCAGATGACATGATATTGTACACAGAAAACCCTAAAGACGCCATAAAAAAATTACTAGATTTAATAAATGAATTTGGCAATGTAGCAGGATATAAATTAACACCCAGATGTTGATGGCATTTTTTATATACCACTAACGAATTCTCTGAAAGAGAAATTAAACAAACAATCCCATTTACCAGTGCAACAACAAAAAAATTAAAATATTTAGGAATAAACTTAACCAAGGAGGTAAAGGACATGTACTTCAAAAACTACACGGTGTTGAAGAAAGAGATAGGGGAAGATATAAAGAAGTGGAAGAATATATCGTGTTCATGGATTGGTAGAATTAACATCATTAAAATGTTCATACTACCCAAAGCAACCTATAGATTCAATACAATCCATATTAAAATACCAACAGCATACTTCACAGATCTAGAACAAACTCTCCAAAATTTATGTGGAACCAAAAAAGACCCCAAATAGCTGCAGCAATCTTGAGAAAGAAGAACTAAGTTGGAGGGATTATAATACCAGATATCAAGTTATACTACAAAGCCACTGTAATCAAAAGAGCCTGGTACTTGCACAATAACAGGCACATAGATCAATGGAACAGAACAGAGAACCCAGAAATCGACCCAAGCCATTATGCTCAATTAATATTTGACAAAGGAGGCAAGAATATACAATGGAGTCAAGAGAGTCTATTCAATAAATGATGTTGGGAAAACTGGACAGATACAGGCAAAAAAATGAAACTAGACCACCAACTTACACCATACACAAGAATAAATTCAAAATGGATAAATGACTTAAATGTAAGTTGTGAAATCATAAAAATAGGAAATCATAGGCAGCAAAATCTCAGACATCTCTCATAGCAACATGTTTACTGATACATTTACTAGGGCAAAGGTAACTAAGGAGGAAATAAACAAATGGGACTACATCAAACTAAAAAGCTCTACACAGCAAAAGAAACCATCAACAAAATGAAAAAGGAGCCCACTGTAAGGGAGAACATGTCTGGTAATGATACCTCTGATAAAGGGTTACTATCCAAAATATAAAGGAGTTCATACAACTTAACAAAAGGAAGACAAACAATCCAATTTAAATATGGGCAAAGAACCTAAATAGACACTTCTCCAAAATGGACATAGAGAAGGCCAAGATACATGAAAAAATGCTCAAAGTCACTGATCATCAGAGAGATGCAAATTAAAATGACAATGAGGTATCACCTCACACCTGTCAGAATGGCTACCATCAACAAATCAACAAATGACAAATGCTGGCAAGGATGTGGAGAAAAGGGAACCCTAGTATATTACTGGTAGGAATGCAGACTGGTGCAGCTATTATGGAAACAGTATGGAGTTTCCTCAAAAAATTAAAAATGGACATAGACAATAGGGTAGTGATGGTCTGGGGCGGAGAGCAGAACGAACTAGAAGGGGTTAATGGGGTTAATACTCTCAACAATGAAGATTTAAAAAAAGAAAAAAAAAGTACACAGATTTTCTTTACTTCAGGAAACACTTAGTATTTGATTTCTTAGTAATTACCTTGCTGTTTTGAAAAAATTTTCTTTTGTCGTTGGAGTTTTGGTCTTCTTTCAATAACTGGATTAAAAAAGGTAACCTACAGTGAAGAAAATTTAAGTTGATATGAATATAGCACTGGATTTATGGTCATGAAATTCACTACACTACTAAGTTTTGAAAATTTAAGAGAACCTTAGATATAATATAGTCCAACGCCCTCTGAGTAAACAAATCAGAGGATGAATTATTTGTCTTAAGATAATATACCTTTTCAGTGGCAAAGCTGAGCCAAGATTTCAAGTTGTATGTGGTTTAGCCTAATACTCTCTCCACTTCTACATCATGCTGTCTACATATATAATTTCAATTACAGTTATGCACATTTAATAAAATACATTTATTACCTCTGCAAATAAAGTACCCTGTGGTTCCAAATAGAGACACATGCCATGCCGTTGGTTGTCTAAAAAGTCTTCTAACCTCAGAAATTTTACAGCACACAGAGATCGCCAATCACGCCAATAAACTGAAATTTCCAGTTCACGTGACTAGGATAATTAAAAAAAAAAATAAAGAAAACAGAAGACATCATTGGACACACACTTGACTAAAATATCACAAAAAGTATAAAATATAGATACAATAAACAAATAACACACACAATGATTGCACTATTTTAAAGAGTGCTTTTTCAATGTTTCTCTCTTATAATATTACTTTAATAAACATATACATTTTCATTCAAAGGAAGAAAATTATATTCTAAGAGTCTCCAGCTAAGATATTCCTTTTATATAAAGAATATACAACTGGGAACAACTAAAACAAATGAATGACTACAGAAACTCTTTCCAATCTTACAGCTTCAATCTTTCGGATTTTCCCCCGCCATGTGGCATCCCTTGCTGTGCTATTGCTAAAAGACCTCAGTGCTCACCTCAAAGAACCATTTCAAATCATATTTCCTGTATCAATGCTGAGTCAGAGAAAGGTTGTGGAGAGTATTTATTCTGCACTTATAGTGTGCCACACACTATGCCAAACACTTAAAGAATATTAGGTCCCTTAACCTTCAAAGAATACCATTGGATAATAGAATTAATAATAGCAGGGGCCTCTTGTAGGTAGGGAGAAAAAGGGAAATTCAGACTAAGTTTTATAAAAAAAGATGTTCAATTATCACATCATCAAAAAAAAAAACACAACAAAAAAAACAAAAAAAACCCCGCAGTAAGTTGAATGTCCCAAAACCAGGGGCAAATATATTATACCACATCCATATGAGAGAATACTCTGTAGTCATCTATATACATAAAAGACTAAGCAACTGGCTGACCGTTTGACCGGTAGCTATAACATGCACTAACCACCAGGGGGCAGACGTTCAATGCACAGGCAGGGAAACATGTAACAGACTGATGAATCTCAGAGGAAAGGGGGGGAGGGTGGAAAGAGATTAACCAAAAATCTTATATGCATACTAGAGGTAGACACCGGTGGGTCCCTTGGCCTGGCCTGCGGGGATCGGGCCAAAATTGGCAGTCCGACATCCCCTGAGGGGTGCCAGATTGTAAGAAGGCACAGGCCAGGCCAAGGGACCCTACCAGTGCATGAATCTGTGCACTGGGCCTCTAGTTAAAAATGCTTACATAGGGTAATGCATTTAAGGTTTTAACAATCAATTACTAAACGTACTTGAAGAACACAGTTTATAAGTTGGGGAATCAAATCATAAACTGATATCTACATATATGCTATAATCTACACACATTTTAATTATAAAGCACCAGACTTTTCTATTATTTTGTTTTTTCCAGGATTTTGTACAGCATCCACAAAAATAGATAAATGTTTTTTCTTTTAGCTCTACACAGTAATAAATTACTTCTTTCAAATAATAACTTTAAATTTATGAAATTATACATCTTATGTAAGTTCTTAGTATACACAATAAAAAAAAATCTTTTGACTTTAAATAATAAAATAAGTTGATACAAATGAATAAAGAAAACACTTATAAAAAAGAGAACATGAAAAAAATGATTCAAGACACAATGTGCCAGAGGGTCTCAGCACCAAACAGGAAAAGGACTAGACAAAGATACCTATGGCAGTGAATATGTGAGCCCAGTGCCTCCTACCTCATTTCTTCTCTCTGATACACATTACTATGGGAGAGAAGAAGAACGAATAGAGTATAATTATTTTAAGATAAGCAAATGGTAATTAAAAGCAGTATGTGAATGCTGTAATATTCTATTCAAGTTAAAGATTTACATATTTGGAAAGTTATTTTGGGAAATAAACAGACTAAATAATTCAACCAGGGATTGGTAATTTATATTGCATTGCTTCAGGTCACAGAAGGAGAGGCCTCCTTTTCCCTGTCTTCTCCCACTATATTAGGGAGAAGGGCTTGTTATAGTTCAGGCAGATGGGAGGCATATAGATGCTGGGTATGAAATTAGTACTTGTTAAAAGTTCTTTCACACCCAGCTTTAACAATTTATCAATTAATGGTAAATCATGTTTCATCACCACCTTTCCTTCAATTATTCTGAAGTAAATCTCTGATATCTAGAATCGCATTTTATTTTTTAAAAAATTCTGCCTCGTCTTGTTGGTTCATTACTCATTCTTTGCTCATGTTTTTATTCTTCTATTATTTATTTCAATAGTTTAAACATTTATTTTACATTCTGTAACTAATAATCCCATTATCTGTTGAGATTATTTTTGACACAAGCTCATCTATGGCAGAATACTTCCCTAAACTTCTGAAACAGAATTTAATAGTTTTTATTTTATCTAAAACTGTTTTGTTTTGAACCTATCATACCGTAAGTATGCTTATAGAAAGAACATTTCTGGCTCCTTTGTATTTCTCAGTGCTAAATGCAGACCTTGCATATTAAAGATAACAGAAGTAGAAAAAAGCTAAAACGTCTGCTTATAGTGTGTTTTAGAGCACTGACTTTCTAGTAACAGTTGAGGTATGGAGAATTAAATCAAATTCAACTGTGTGGGGGAGGGTGGGAGTAGGTAAGAAAGCAAACATGTTCAAATTACCTGTTTTCCCCCTCCTCAGATTCTAATGTGTGTCTATTTGAGAATCTATTTGGGAATCACTGTACCAATTAGAGGTGTCATTGTCCCTTGGGTATGTTGAAGTGTGGGGAAAAACAAACTGAGGAAATTTTTAGTTTTTAAATTATTTCACAATAAAGTATTTTTATTCATACCATCAATACTTAATGAATATAAACATTAAGTACTGTGATAGAGATACAAAGAAAAACAATTTATGGTCCTGTTTTCAGATAGTTCATAGTTTTGATGGGGAGATAGAAAAGTAAATAAATTTGACCATAAAGACAAGAAGCACAATAACACAAAAGAGAGAGCTGACCATATTTGCCCCCTAAGGGTAGCTAGTAGAAAGATCAGAAAAAAATCAGAATTACTCAAATTGGGTTTGAAGAGATGAATCACAAGAGTAAAAGAGGGGAGGACAGTAATCAGAGGGAAAAGAATGTATAAAATTAAGCAAGCATATAGTATACTATAGAGATTGGAAATAGTTCCATGTAGTTAGAATCTAGAATATATATAGAAATGACTTGGGAAATGAGAGGTAGAGACAGGTTATGAATGGCTCTGTAACCACGGACTTTGGTTTTCAACTTGCAAATTATAGCCTGCAACTAAAAGATTTTAAATCTAGAGGAATAGAGGTCAAATCAGATCAGGCAGTATGCTAGTTAAACACAGGGGGCTCTACAATCACGACTGCCTAGTGCTGCACACTCAATAAATTCCCGTAACAAACAGGTTCAAATTTTATCTATACACCACTTGCTAGTTTTGAGACTTTGAGCAAGTTACATATCCTTTGTGGGCCTCAGTTTGCTCATCTGTAAAATATGTATTATTATAATATCAATACTATATTGACATTATATTGAAAAAAGTTAAGCCCAGCCAGCGTGGCTCAGTGGCTGAGCATTGACCTATGAACCAGGAGATCACGGTTGGATTCCCAGTCAGGGCACATGCCCAGGTTGCGGCCGGATCCCCAGTGTGGGGCATGCAGGAGGCAGCCAATCAATGACTCTCTCTCATCACTGATGTTTCTCTCTCTCTCTCTCTCTCTCTCTCTCTCTCTCTCTCACTCTCTCTCTCTGAAATCAATAAAAATATATATAAAAAAAGAGTTAAAACAAGCTCAGCACATAGTCAATGTCCAGTAAATGTCAGCTATGATGATGATGATGATGATATGCACTTAACCAAATCTACCATGGCTGAAGGATAGAGTGTAAAACAAAGAGAAAAGTTAGCCTACTATCATGAAGAACATAGGTTTTGGCTTCAGATTGGCTTGGCTTTGGTGTCAGATGCTTGTGTTGATTCCCAAAGCTTTCTAGCTGTATGACCTGAAAAATGTTACTTAAAGTCAGTAATCCCAAAACAGTGATAATAACTGCACACATGTCATAAGATTATTGGGAGGATTACATGAGACATTATATGTAATGTGTCTTATTCATAATCTATTACAGAAGTTTCAGCGCTAACTGGGGAGACAAAGAAATATGCCCCAAATGAAAGAAGAAGAGAAATCCTGAGAAACAGAACTAAGTGAAATGGAGGCAAGCCAGCTATCAGGCAAAGAGTTCAAAACACTGATTATAATGATGCTCTAGGAACTTAGGAGAAGAATGGATGAACTCAGCAAGAACTTAAACAAAGAGAGTAAACATAAAAAAGGCCAAAGAAACTGTAAAAAAGAACCAGTAAGAAACTAAGAATACAACATCTGAAATGAAGACTACACTAGCGGGATTCAACAGCAGGCTATATAAAGCAGAGAATAGAGTCAGTGAGTTGAAAGACAAAATAGAAAATACCCAATCAGAGCAGCAAAAAGAAAAAAGAATGTGAAAAATAAAGATAGTCTAAGGGACCACTGGGACAACATGATAACAACACCTGCATCATAGGGATACAACAAGGAGAAGGGAGAAAGCAAAGAATAAAGAATCTATTCAAAGAAATAATGACTGAAAACATCCCCAACCTGGTAAAGAAAATAGACAAGTCCAGGAAGCACAGCGAGTCCCAAAGGAAATGATCCCAAAGAGACATATCATAATTAAGACAAGGAGAATCTTGCCCTGGCTGGTGTGGCTCAGTTGGCTGTAGCATCATCCATACACCAAAAAGTGGTGGGTTTGATCCAGGTGAGGGCATGTGTGGAAGGTAATCAATCAATGTTTCTCTCTCTCCCTTTCTCTCTATAAAAAGCAAAAATACAACACCCCCCCCCAACATCAAACAAACAAACAAATAAAAAAACACCAAATAACAACAAAAAGCGAAAAGAAAAGAAAATAAAGATAAAGAAAGACGAAGAGATTTTTAAACGCAAGAGAAAAACAGTTACCTAAAAGGAAGTTCCCATAAGACTGTCAGCTGTTTTCGCAATGGAAACTTTTCAGGCCAGAAGGGACTGGCAGGAATTATTCAAAGTGATGAAGGGAAAGAACCTACAACCAAGACTAATCTACCCAGCAAGGCTAGCATTTAAATTGAATGTAAAATAAAGAGTGTCCCAGACAAGAAAAGATAAAGGAGTTTATTACCACCAAACTAGTATTATAAGAAATGTTATAGTCTTCTTTAAAAAAGAAGAAAAAAAGGAACATAGTTATAAGAAATAAAGTGGCAATAAACACATACTTCTCAATAATCACTTTAAATGTAAATAGCTAAAATGAGCCAATCAAAAGACACAGTGTAGCTGAATCAATAAGAAAACAAAGCCCAAATATATGCTGTCTACAAGAGACCCATCTCAGAGCAAAAAGTAAAGAGACTAAAAGTAAATGGATGGAAAAAGATATTTCATGCAAATGGAAACCAAACAAAATAGACTTTAAAACAAAGGCTATGATAGGAGATAAAGATGGACATTATATAATGATAAAGGATCAACTGAAAAGAGGATATAACTCTTGTAAACAATCATGCACCCAATATAAAAGCACCCAAACATACAAAGCAAATCATGATGGACATAAAGGGAGAGATCAACAGCAGTACAGCCATAGTAGGGGATTTTTAACACCTGATTGAATCAATGGATAGACTTTTCAGATTTAAAAAAATCAAGAAAGAAACAGTGGCCTTAAATGACACAATAGAACAGATAGATAAATTGATATTTTCAGAACATTTAACCCCAAAACAGCAGAATGTACATTCTTTTTAAGTGCACAAGGAACATTTTTCAGGGTAGACCATATGTTAGGATACAAAATGAGGCTCAATACATTCAAGATCATATCAAGCATCTTGTCTGGACACAATGCTCTGCAATTAGAAATCAATTACAAAACAAACAAACAAACAAAAACAAAAAAACCCACACAAAGACACGGAGGCTAAACAATATGTTACTAAACAAAGAATGGGTTAACAATGAGATCAAGAAGGAAATAAAAAATTATCTCAAAACAAATGAAAATAAACACATAACAACACAATCTATGGGACACAGTCAAAGCAGTCCTATGAGGAAAATTCATAGCAATACAGGCCTACCTAAAGAAGGAAAAACTCAAGTAAACAACTAACCTTACACCTAAAGGAAATAAAAAAATTTACAACAAACAAAACCAAAAGTGAGTGGAAGGAAGGAAATAATAAAGATCAGAGCAGAAGTAAATAAAATAAAGCTAGAAAAATACAAAAGATCAATGAAAACAAAAGCTGTTTCTTTGAAAAGATAAACAAAACTGATAAGCTATTAACCTGATTAATCAAAAGAGAGAAAGCCCAAATAAATAAAATCAGAAATGAAAAAGAATAACTGATGTCACAGAAATACAAAGAGTAAGAAAATACTATCAACCTATATGGCAACGATTGGACAATCTGGAAGAAATGGATAAAGTCCTTGAAACAATCTTCTAAAACTGAATCAGGAAGAAACAAAAAATATGAACAAATTGATTACAACTAATGAAATCGAAGCAGTAAATAATAAATTAAAAAACTCCCAGCAAACAAAACTCCTGGACTGGATAGGTTCACAGATGAATTTTACCAAACATTCAAAGCAAAACTAACACCTATCCTCAAAATATTCCAAAAAACACAAGAGGAGGAAAGCCTCCCAAGCTCATTTTATGAGGTCAGCATTACTCTGATTCCAAAATCATATAAAGGCACTACAAAGAAAAATAATTATATACCAATATCCCTGATGAACAGAGATGCAAAAATCCTCAACAAAATATAAGCAAACTAAATTCAAATAATATAGTAAAAAGATCATACATCATTCCTAGTGGGATTTATTCCTGGGGTGCAAGGTTGATACAATATCCACAAATTAATGAATGTGATACACCACATAAGCAAAATGAAGGATAAAAATACTATGATCATATCAATAGATGCAGAAAAGCAGTTAATATCCACCATCATTTATGATAAAAATTCTCAGCAAAGTGGGAATAGAGAAAACATGCCTCAACATAATAATGGCCATATATGACAAATCCATATTCAAAGGAGAAAAACTAAAAGTATTTCCTTTAAGACCTGAAACCATAAAACACCTAGGAGAAAACATAGGGAGTCAAATCTTAAACATTTCTTGTAGCAATATTTTTTCTGACATATCTCCCCTGACCAGGGAAACAAAAGAAAATAATAAACAAATGGGACTACATCAAACTTAACTCTGGTGCCGTGTCACATGTAGAAATTTTTTGATATTTGCAACCATAGTAAAACAAAGACTTATATTTTTGATACTTATTTTATATATTTAAATGCCATTTAACAAAGAAAAATCAACCAAAAAAATGAGTTCGCGTGTCATAGGTTCGCCATCACTGATCTAGGTGCTTTGTGTAGTTATCTCATTTAAGGAAATAGTAGTAAGAGTTGGTGAAAGTTCAGCATATTGAATTTAAGATTTCAGAACAATTCATTGCTAAAATGTCAGGAAGTAAAAATACACTGGGCCTGAAGTATTCAAAAAATTTGAAATAATAGTAGGTTAAATAAGTGTTTAGATATACAGATTTTTAAAAAATCTCTCATAATGATGGCTAATGTTAGAGTGAAGAACCAAAGTCCTTAAAGAATATTGGAGAGTACCTAAATGATCAAGAGGTGACAGATGAGAAAGAAAAAAAAAAAGTAGACAATTATAATATACTAGTGGCCCGGTGCACGAAATTCGTGCACAGGGGAGGGGTGTTCCTCAGCCCGGCCTGCACCCTCTCCAATCCGGGACTCCTCGAAGGATGTCCTACTGCCAGTTTACAGGGATTGGGCCTAAACTGGCAGTTAGACATCCCTCTCACAAACCAGGACTGCTGGCTCCTAACCGCTCACCTGCCTGCCTGATTGCCCCTAACCACTCTGCCTGCCAGCCTGATCACCCCCAACTGCCCCCCCACTGCTTGCCTACTCACCCCCACTTTCCCTCCCCACTGGCCTGCTTGCCCCCAACTGCCCCCCTGCTGGCCTGCTCACTCCAAACTGCTCCCCCCCGCTGTCCTGATAACCTCCAACTGACCCCCACTGATGGCCTGCTTGCCCCCAACTGGCCCCCCTGCTGGTCTTCTTACCTCCAACGGCCCCGCCCCCCACCAGCCTGATCACTCACAACTGCCCTCCCTTGGCCTCTAACTGCCTCTACCTCGGCCCCGCCACCATGGCTTTGTCCAGAAGAATGTCCGGAAGGTCTCCTAGTCTAATTAGCATATTACCCTTTTATTAATATAGATTAGAGGCCTGGTGCACGAAATTTGTGCACTCAGGGGGTCCCTTAGCCCAGCCTGTGCCTTCTTGCAGTCTGGAAGCCCTCGGGGGATGTCCCACTGACGGCTTAGGTGTGCTGTCAGTCGGACATCCTTAGTGCTGCCGAGGAGGCAGGAGAGGCTGCCGCTACCGCCACTGCACTCACCAGCAGTGAGCCCGGCTTCTGGCTGAGTGGCGCTCCCCCTGTGGGAGCGCACTGACAACCAGGGGGCAGCTTCTGCATTTAGTGTCTGCCCCTAGTGGTCAGTGTGCATCATAGCGATTGGTCGTTCCACTGTCCAGTCGATTTGCATATTAGCCTTTTATTATATAGGACTAGAGGCCCGGTGCATGAAATTCGAGCACTCAGGGGGGGAGGAGAGAGTCCCTCAGCCTGGCCTGTGCCCTCTCGCAGTCCGGGAGCCCTTGGGGGATGTCCGATTGCAGCAGAGGCGGGAGAAGCTCCTGCCACTTCCACTGCACTCACCAGCTGTGAGCCTGGCTTCTGGCTGAGCGGTGCTCCCCCTGTGGAAGCGCACTGACGACCACGGGGCAGCTCCTGCGATGAGCATCTGCCCCCTGGTGGTCAGTGATGTCATAGCGACCGACTGTTCTTCTGTTTGGTTGATTTGTATATTACCCTTTTATTGTATAGGATAGTTTGTCTCAGAGGACTTACATAGCCTCAAAGGAGGATATGACATGTCATTTGATAGTAGCAGAATTTACCTCAGCAAAAGAGAGGTAAAAAGTGTAAATGTTACTATAGCTCCAGAATAAGTTAAAAAAACAGCATCTCAGATTAAACAATATGCTCAATGTCAGACAGCTCAGACATGGAGGAAATTTAAATGTCTCTGTGTTCCTATTCTATGACTTGTTCTATATTAAGATGCTTTACTCCCCATTAAAAAGATGTTGCATGCATTTTTATCCTTTTATAGGGAGGAAAGCATCTTTCTCACTGACATAGTTTCTATGAGAGATCATTTTCACTTTTTGCCTAAATATCTAGGTTTTTACCTCAACCTTCTTATTCATGCCCCCTTGTGAGTTATCTGATAGAAGACTTTCTTCCTTTTTTTCTTGAGAAGCAGGCCATTAAATGAAAGAATACAATGTGTTCTCCTCCATGCCTTAAGTTTTACAATGTTGCTGCATACTCAACCACAGTGTCAAATATCAGCTTATATTTTTGTAATATAGATGAGGATATTGACTGTGCATGGTTTAAAAGTGTTATAGTTTAACCTTCTTTAATGTAGTATAAATAATTTCTGAAAATTTGAAACCAATAAATAGTCATAATCTGGTATTCTATCTTACACCCCACGCTCTCACTGCTACTGTCATACCAATAAATGCAATCTTTCTACAATCTCAGTTGTCTACATCCTTCTCTCTGACCATCACCTAACATTCTGACTTACTTTCTAAAGTACCTCAACATAGTAGCCTTCAGCCTCACTGTTACTTCCAATCTGGTAATCCTTTGTACTGGCTCTCACTCTCTCAATATCCTCTCTTACTCCTTTTTCTATTTTATTAGTGAACATTCTCTAGTACTCTGCTTTTAACAGCACTGATTCCTGATAAAATTTTCTAAGTTTCAGTTCTAAGGATGTGAAGGAAAACCCCTATTCTGTAAAACTACCGTTTGGAATTCTCTGCTATTCTTTGGATGGCCTCTTATTCTGAAAAAATAAGTTTGCTTTCTAGCCTGCTTGAATAATGGGGGAGATAAACTTAGCTGTCTGACCTTGTAGGCCGGAGACTAGATACACCCAATGCCATGCCAGCTGCATTTTTTAACTGATAGAACTGTGTAGTTTTCAAGGCCGCCGCCAGCAAGCACACAAAGGGCTGGCTCTTCTATAAAAAGGGAAGTTCTGCTTGTAGCTTGGCTTAGAATTTGGATTTATTTCCCTAAGCCCGCCGCGGTGAATAAAGTGTAACTCCAAACTCTCAGAGCGCTGTTTGGTTCTTGTCCGTTTTTTTCTGTAACATAATTGGTTCCCTGACATTTCGGGAAGACCGGGGAACCACCCATCGTGGCCTTTTGGCCTCCGGTGTGGACTGGGTTTGGGGACGGGGGGAGCCGGATAGGCCCCCGGGAGGCGCCGCTCTGCTGATTTAGCAGAATTGAACCGGGGGGACTCCGGGCGCTCCCGGACCTCAGCCCAGGACCCGGCCGGCATCTGGAGAGCGTGGACGGACACACCTTGGGACCTGTCGACAGAATTGGTAAGGTGGGGGCCCCAATCCCCTACCAGTTTGGCCCACTCGGAATGAGTGGAAGGGGAGCTTGATCACCTCCCGGGAAGCCACAGAGCTCCCTTTGGAATTGGGAATTTGTTTGGAATTTGGAATTTGTTAGAAATTGGGAATTTGTTTAAACTCTGAGTGGACAGCTGTTTGTTTGTGTGGGACTAGCCAATTTGCTACCGAGAAGGGGGACTGGACGCAGTCTTAACTCCTCCGGTAGGTTCTCACCGAGACGTTGGTTAAGAATTCTGTTCTGGGACATGGGTGCCAGGAATGCCCCCACGCCCATTTGGGGAGTTGGGCATTGTTTCGTTTATTTGCTCAGCTCCAGTCTAGGCTGGTGTACTGAGAGAGTATAAGTAGGAGTGTTTGTCTGTCTTGGCTGCTCATTAACTGGTCTGTGTAAAGTGAAAGCTACTTTGATTTATTTACATTTCTGTTGATTCATCTGGCTGAACATTTGGACTGGACCCGTGATAGGCTGCAAAAGTCTCTAGCAGTTCTCAGAGTCTTTTGCTCACCATTACAGAAGGAATCAGCCCACTTCGCTAATAAAAATTTCTGTCTATCAGTTGCCCTTACCTGGGTTGTAAATTCGCTGTATTAAATTGAAATTTTGAAGTTCTAGGGTAGATTTAAAGGCTAAAATAAAGGCTGGCTAGGTTCCAAGATTACTTGGTTCTGAGATTGCTTGTAAGAAAAGCAAGAGAGAAGTCTTTTCAAGTTAACTATTTGCTTAGCAAATTAACAAAGTAGTAAATTTCAAAGAACTTGTTATTTATGGTTTCCTTATCTCTTTGGTGGACACAAAGGGCTTACAGATCCGCAGGGAGGAGAAATTTACTGGCCCTAACCCTGCCTGTGACGTGTTTTGTTTGACTTGCTGTTTTCAATTATTTATTAGAATACATTCTGCTGCCCTAACTGGTTTGGCTCAGTGGATAGAGCGTCGGCCTGCGGACTGAAGGATCCCAGGTTCGATTCCGGTCAAGGGCATGTACCTTGGTTGCAGGCACATCCCCAGTAGGGAGTGTGCAGGAGGCAGCTGATCAATGTTTCTCTCTCATTGATGTTTCTAACTCTCTATCCCTCTCCCTTCCTCTCTGTAAAAAATCAATAAACGATATCTTTAAAAAAAAAAAAAGAATACATTCTGCCTCCCTAAACAGAGGGTAAATAGTTATGCCAAAGTACTTAAGGGGGACTGATAAAAGAAATCCAACAGTTACTGTTTTGTTATAACTCTGAAGAATCCATGAAAAGAAACTGGCAAGCAAAATCAGAAAATCTTAGAGCAGATCAGTATGTTTTTCTCCTTATATAATTCCTCTGAAATCTGGCAATGCTTAATAAATCATGGCAATACATTTCTTTGCATAAATTCAATAAGACTGGTTCTTAATAGTGGTTTTATTAATGGAAAACTTTGACTGGAGTATCATGTTTTAAAGAAACCTGTCTAGACTCTGAAGACTTGAAGCCAATAAAAGTGCCACGGGAAAAGCCTGGTATCCTGCTTGGGAGCCCTGAAGATGGCTGGCGCTGGAGTGTCAGGCCCATGCCCTACCATCACTGGCGGTTGGTCAGAGTAGAAGGGGAGCAATAAGGATGCCTCTGTGTCCCTGCGGAACCCCCACACACTCTGGGCCACAACGAGTAGGAGGGCTACTGAGATGGGCCTTAAAGCCTAGAGTGTGGGCTCAGGTGGAGTTGCTACAGGTAAGGGATTCACCTAACTCAGCAGATACTGTAGGCAGGCCTGATGGCAGCTAGATAGCTTGGCTTCCTGGCCCTACGGGGCACATTAAGATTCAATCATGAAATTCCGGCAAAGGTAGTCAGTTACCATTCTTGTGTTTATGCAAACGATCAGGCCCAATTGAATACAGTAGATAAAATGGTCTTGATTTGGTTTTTTTGATAAAAACAGAGGTAATTTTGAGGAGAAAAATTCTATTTCAATAGAGGTTGTTAAAACAACTAGTGCTACCAGATGTAACTAAGTATTTCCACCTCTAGGTATGTAAGACAAGGGGCTTAGCCAAAGCGGTACTCACCCAAAGTCTCAGCCCCTAGAAAAGGTTGGTAGACTATTTGTCCAAAAGACTTGACCCCTTTGCATTTAGGTATTTGGTTTTAAAAATTATTGTGGCACACTGGTTGAAAATGGCTGCCTTAGGCTAATTATTTAACCTCTAAGACATAATTTACTTATTAATTTATAAAATGAAGGGGCTGGATTATATCAGCAATTCTCAAACTCCCATCCCCCGGGAGTGGCAAATTCCAAATGACATTTTATCCAGAATCTCAATTTAAAAAGTCTCTTTGCTATCTTCTAAGAGAATTCTGAACCCTGAACTCCCAGGAACATAATTTAAACTTTTCTAGATCATCTGATATCTGTATCATTTGTAGAATATCTTAGAACTCTAAAAAGACCTATGAATCTTTGTATCTTGAAAAGGCCAGAATCAGTACAGACAGCTTAGTTCCCAGAATGCCTTAGAAAAGAAACTTGACATTTGAGGCAAAATGCTGAGCATGAACATGTCAGACAGTTTAAAATAACATTTTCTATAAATGTATTTATGAATATTTTCTATAAATAAATATCTACAAATGTAAGAGATAAAATAAAAAGTAAAAAGCACAGGAAAAAGTAAAATGTACTATGTAAACAGAAGGAGTTAGCACAATAAGGAATGTGGTTTCTGCCAAAGAAGTTTACATCAAATTAGAGACAAGTAACATGCATATCAGGATCCTAAAAGGTCTCATTGGCCTGAGGGATGAATAGCTTTACTTAGCCATGCAGTGTTTTCAAAATTTCAAAGGGAGGATTAATCCAAGTGGGAAGAATGGAGTAGAAAAACAATTGTAGGTGAAGATTACAATTGCAAGTAAAGAACAACCAGTCAACAGTTATCAGTCTTTCTAGATCTCTAACACTGTAGTTTGTGTAATTTTAAACCACTTTCTCTCTTCCAGATTTTCATCATCTTCTACTGTGTCCTCCTCTGTGTAGCTGTTATCTACCTCATTCAAGTTATCATAAAGGAAAGAGCATCCATTTAGAACAATGGAAGTCAAGTATCATCTCTAAAATGTATTAATATGTAATTAACTACTCTGGTTCTCAGATTCCTTAATTATAAAATGATCACAAGACATTTTACTACTTTTAAATTCTATTTTTAAACATATAACTCTGTAACACAATAACCTGACTACAAGGGAAACCTAACCAGCCATTTTCCCTCTAACAATAAGTTTCATTTTGATAATATTGCTCATCAAAAATTCTATAATTACTTTAAATAGGCTCTGAAATGAAAGAAAATGACATTTAATCAATTAATTTCCCATTACCTAGCATGTTCCTCTATTATACTCAAATTTATAGCCACATGTCAAAACCCAGGGCTAAAAGAAATAACTAAATCAATGAGTGGCTACACAGGCAATGCAAAGCATTTTATATACAATACACCTCAGTTTTGAAAGAATCCCTTATAACAGTCCTGTGATGTTAATATTTTATCCCCATTTTAGAGATGGTGAAACAAGTGTCCAATAGTAAGGTTATATAACTTGTCTACTATCAAATAGCTAATAAGTAGCAGATGGACAATAAACCCAGTCTCTTTGGCTTCAAAGCCAATGTTACAGCAAATCTACCAATCAAAAATGAATGGAGTAATAGGCAGACCTTTCCTGCACCTCCTCCCAGGGCTAGATTGGATATAAAACTGAAGTGGGGAACATACACCTGGAATTAGAACTGAGGCCCAGCTGAGGAGACTTATATTAAAGGACAGAAAACCCCCGAGACCAGTAGGTAGGGTGAGGTCGCTAGAGGAACTGACCCAGCTTCCAGGGGCCGCAGGCCGAGAGTGAGGAGGAAGCTCTGAAGCTACAGCAAAGTCTTTTCCCTCAGAAGATCGAGGCCCGGAACCCAGGCTAGGCTCCATAGTCCAGAGCACCAGACCTGAGAACAGCAGCCCAGGTAACATCAGCTCTGAAAGGCGGCAGGGTTGCAGGACCTGACTGAGTCTGGAGCCGGTAGGAGAGAAAGCCCCAGTTTTGTTTTTGTTTTATTCATTTGCAGCTACTCACCCAATGCTTCAGTGCAGAGGGAGGCACACACTTGAGGTGCGCCTAAGGAGAGGCTGGGGTGGGAAGCATTGCAATGAGACGTGGAAAAGCAGCAGCCAAGAATCCTGTATTTGGTCATTCATAAGCACCCAAACTGAAATGGCTATTTTCACTGAGAGGAGCTGCTAGCCTCTCCCAGTAGCTGCAGGACAGGTGAAAATAACAACCCCACCCTAGGTGATACAGCCCGCCCGCCCTATCCTCAGGAGCCCTGCCTGCCACACCCTGCATTTTGACTTTTCAGAGGAAACAAAAACAGAGGCCAAGCCTGCTGGTTTGAACAGTCTCAGGGAGCATCAGTGATTGGGGGAGGGGCCTTCTGCCCCACTATCCAGGGAACATGACTGGTAGTTACTTTCCCTGCAGGGGAGAGCTGATAGAAACTCCAGGTTTCCAGCTGATCCCACTGGATTGCATACAAGGATCTCTGTCCAGCCAAGGGCAGAGTAATATTTTGGGCCACTCACAGAGTAGCAGCTTTGGGACAGGGAAACACACCCACCACATTCCCTGAAATCTGAGCAGTACTTCTCTGCCTAAAGCCTTTTCAGAAACAGACTTTTGAGTGATTAAGATTGACAACTGGGCTGTGGCCAGATGGCTCAGTTGTTTGGAGCATCATCCTGTATACCAAAAGGCTGCAGGTTCGATTCCCCACCAGGACATATACCTAGGTTGTGGGTTTGATCCCCAATCAGAGGCAACTAGCTGATGTTTTTCTCACATCAATGTTTCCCTCTCTTTCTCATTCTCTCTCTCTAAAATCAAGAAAAACATCCTTGGGTAAAAATTAAAAAATAAATAAATAAAAAATCGACAGCTGGCTAACAGGCAAAGGTGGGCAGAGAAGGAGCCCAGGGAACGAAGGGAAGTTTGCTGACCCATCCTTGGGCCCCATGCTGCAAACAAACCTGCATTAGAGGGCAGACTGGCCCTTTCTATTTGCAGCCAAGTCCTGTGGAGACAGGCACAAACTGTGGATCCCTTGGAGCTTCAAGCATGTTGTTGAAAGCCAAAGGAAGACAGTCTCTGACAGTGGTTAGCACCTAAGTACCTCACGAGAAGCCCAGAATTGGCAGACAGAACAGTTAGCAGTCATCAGAAGAGCAGGATCCAAAGGGAACTCCCATGGAGCACTAAACTCTGCTGAAGCGAACACCACTTCATTTTTTTCTTCTTTTTTTTCCTCTTTCTTGGAATTTTCTCTTTCCTTTTTTAAATTTATCTTCTTTATATATCTGACTTTATTTGTTATTATTCTAGTCTCTATTGTTTTGCTCACATATCTGATTTTCCTCTTCCCTTTTTAAAAAATATAATTTTAGAGAGGAAGGGAGAGGAAGAGAGAGATAGAAACATCAATGATGAGAGAGAATCACTGCTTGGCTGCCTCCTGCACCCCCCACACTGGGGACTGAGCCCGCAACTCATGCATTTGCCCTGACCAGGAATCCAACCTGACCTCCTGGTTCATAGGTGTATGCTCAAACACTGAGTCATGTCGGCTGGGCTCCTCTTTCCTTTTCCTACTCAATATTTTTTTCTTTCTCTCTTTTCCTTTTCTATCTGCTTTCTCCTCTATTTTGCTTTTCATATTTTTTTCTTTCCTTTTCTTCCTCCTTTACTTTTGTACATGGGTAGGGTCGCTAGGTATGGCTGGCGATCAGGGCCGATCAGGGCCTTCCGGCTGCCGGCCAGGGCCTTCCTTCTGGCTGCTGGCTGGGGTCTCCCTTCTTTGGCTGCCAGCCAGGGCCTTCCTTTGTTCCACGCCACCCCCTGGTGGTCAGCCCACGTCATAGTGAGCAATTAGTCTCCCGGTCACACTCCCGTGGGGACAATTTGCACATTAGGCTATATATATATATATATATAATTTTCCTTCCCTAATTCCCCTAATTCTTTATTCTTAATTTTCATTATTTCAGCTCTGCACCACATATTCCTTTTTCTCCCCCCCCTTTATTGTTTCTTTTGTGTGTGTGTGTGTGTTTATTTTGTTGTTTTTCTCCTCATTTTTTTTCCATATGTAACAGGATTTTCATCATCCCACCATTCTAGCATTCTTTACTGAATAACCTTTTATAATGCTTATCTGATCTAAGATATGATCTGATCCAACTCAAAGATTTTTTATTGCTCTTTGGCAAACCTTTCTCCTCCTAACTTTGGGATACTGCTTATGATCTGATAGGTAGACCTTTGTTTTCTTACTTATAAAATTTTTCCAATTATGGGTTAATAACTATTTTTATTGGCTTCTATAGTCCATGATATCATATCATTTGTCATAGGCAATTCAGATGATGTCAACTCCCCTACTGAAAGCCCCTCAATTGTCTTCCAATATATAGCCTGTAAAGACCCTAGCAATCTGGCACCTACCTATAGTTGCTATTTTACTTCACAATGATCATTTTTATTCTTACAACACATCAAGTTCTCTATCTTGGAGAGAGGAGACGTATGCTTTGTATCTTCTGCTAGGAACACTCTCCCTGGATCTCTAAGTCTGGCTACGTTTCACCCATCAGGTCTCAGGTTAAATGTAGCCTTCTCAAAGAGACTTTCCCTAATTACTCTATTCAAGTTAGCCCCCATCTTATTTAATTACACCATCCCACTTACTTCCTTCATTGCACTTGTATATTAAAAAAAAAATTGTTTGCTATTTATCTTCATTCATTAGAATTTAAGGTCCATAAATTATGGAAATTGAACTATCTTGATTAAGTATCACCAGCATGTAGAATGATGTTTGGCATAGAACAGAAAATCAGTGATTATTAAGATTATGAGTTCCATGACAGCAGTGAGTATATATTCTCTCTGTAAACTAGAACTAGTAAAATGCCTGGTACATGTAAGATGGTAAATAAATATTTGTGAAATAAATGGAGTGATCTTATCCACTTGGCATTCACTAATCAGAAGACTTCCATATACACATATTCGAACCAAGAAAAGCAATGATGAGGGGCCTGATTAGGATGCTGGTTGTGAGGATTAAAAAAAATTATAAATTAGAAAAATATTTTAAAAGTAGAAGATAGAGCAGTAACTGCCACTTCATATCATCATTAAGAATTATAAATCATAAGTATTAATATATATAATTTAAAAAACGACATATGTACCATCAATCTGAATACTAAATGATAAAAAACTTAATATCTTTTTTACATTTTAGATAAAATCATGATTAAGTTTTATTATTTTCTTCCATTCTCCAATGGATGTATTAGAATTAAATAATAAAGTTATTTATCATCATGGATTTATTTATTTTTTAATCCTCTTCTAAGGATTATGTTTTTGTTATTGATTTTAGAGAGAGAGGAAGGTAGAGAGAGAGAGAGAAACATTGATGTGAAAAAGAAACATCGATCAGCTGCCTCTTGTACACACCCCAACTGGGGAAAAAACCTGCAACCTGAGTATGTGCCCTGATTGGGAATCAAACCAGCAACCTTTCAGGTACGGGACAACACTCCAACTGAGTTGCACTGGCCAGGGCTCAGCATGAATTTAAATTTACTGCAGGACAAGTTAACCTCTATGGCTACAGATTGCATTCTAGCCATTCACATCATTTATGAAAGCCACTGAGACACATGGAGGGCTGGATGACTAAGCATAATAGCTGGTTTCAAATCCAGCTTTGATAATATAACCCAGAAATGGTGGGTCAGAAGAATCACCTTAGTGCTTAGAGAGTGCATTATTAACATAAAATATATTTCAATATTAGATCTCACCTGGTTGCCAATCTTTCAGGTTAAGACAAACTACACATTTTCAAATCACTATGCAAATGAAAGCTACAGCAGCAATCTGATATTCACCTCTATCTTAAGGTAGATTTAGGTATAATTCAACAGATGACAAATGTCAAGAATACTAGGTTCTTCAATTCTATTAAAAATAAAACTTCTGTCTTATGAAACATAAATTTTACGTTCAAAATGAATATAAGGAAAATTCAAGTAAAAAGTTTCTCATCTTACCCTGTCTAGTTCCAGTGTAAACTTCTGGTCCCATGACTGATTGGAAATGGGTTTCCAGCTTGTTTGACCAACCACAGTATTATCTAGCTTCAAAACTGCACAGACATCATCTGTAATTACAATTTATAAACTTGCTTAAATATTTTAAAACATTTAAAATAGAGGTAGCACTGTTTAACAGAAATAAAAGTTTTCCAATCCTTTGAAAATAAAGTTTTTCTTATTCAATACTGAAGCTTCTGAATCTTAAATAGCTAGTTTTATTTATACATACACTACTACACACTCCCAAATGATCCTGTTTGACAAAAACAAAAATATCAACTTCTATTTTATTTATATTAGAAAATAATTAAAAGGGTGAACATGTGACCATTAGCTGTCTGCCACAATGTGTGTATATGTTTGTAGAGCTGACCACTGAATATGTGAGGGTTAGGGGTGTTGAACCCCCGTGAAGACAAAAATCTGCATAACTTTTGACTCTCCCAAAACTTAACTACTAACAGCTTACTGCTGACCGGAAGCCTTACCAATAATATAAACAGTCAAAGAACACACATTTTGTATGTTAAATGTATTGTGCACTGTATTCTTACAATAAAGTAAGCTAGAAAAAAGAAAATATTTAAAAACCATGAGAAAGTACATTTATAGTACTGTACATATTTATTGAAAAGAATCTGCAGATAAGCAGACCTGAATAATTCAAATTTGTGTTGTTCAAGGGTATACCAATAGCAATCATCCAGTCTGTCTCCCTTTATATTTGCTATGTATAGTTTGTTACCTTAGACATTTTAAATTTTCACATTTTTCCTAAAGTCTCTCTCTACCTACAGGAAAACAAAAACATATTCATCTTTGTTCTCTGTGCTAGGTGAAAATGTCATGTGCCTTTCTCTCTAGTTATACATTTATATCATTTTATAATTATACTTTTTTAATTGATTGATTTTAGAAAGAGAAAGGGAGAAACATCCATTTGTTGTTTCACTTATTTATGCATTCATTGGTTCTTTCTTGTATGTGTCCTGACCAGGGATAGAACCCACAACCTTGGCGTACTGGGATGATGTTCTAACTAAGCTATCTGGACAGGGCTATAATTATACTTTAGAATGTCTCCAAATACTTCACAAACCTGTTATATTTTACTATTACCATCTTCACCTGCTCCCCCATTTCAATATACTACTGGATAGTGGGCTACTATTTTAGTAAACACATTTGTCCAGTGGTTAGTTATCAAAGTTCAATGTTAGTTTAGAAATGCCACTGTATCATTAAAAGAATCAAGATGTGGCAAGTCCCACAGCCTCTGTACAATTTGAGTTTGGTGTAGAGAGTGATATCTAATATTTCATTCTTCCAAAAGAATTAATGCTATACCGTATGTCATTCAGTTTTCTAATTAATGCTATGTCATTCAGTTTTCTAACGTTTTCAATAAAGTAAATTTTGTTGCCTTTTTTCATGTTCCTGTCATTATAGCTTTTAAAATTAAACTATGAAAATCATTATTTTAACGGGTTTTTTTTGGTCCAACTTTGACTCTCCCCATTCTACTGTGTCCCCAATGCTAAGTTCTTTGTTCTTTAATTTGTTATATATGATTTTTAAAAAATCTAGTTACTGAACTGGATAAGTCATCGGTTTTTAGGAGGTTTCGACTACTTCCACTTTTACTTTTGCTCGTTCTGCTCATGAAAGATGATCTGGTTTCACTTGGACTCCAACCAGGTAGTGCAACTGATGTTGCTTTTGACCGTCCAGGGACATTTTCTAGGATATCTTGACAGCCCATAAGACGAACTTCCAGAGTACCTGTTAGCATAAAAAAATATCAAATAAGAACATTAATTCTATTTTTTAAAATCTTTATTGTTGAAATTATTACATAGGTCCTCCTTTTCCCCCCAAACCTTTTCCAGCCCACTCCCACCCTAAGAACATTAATGCTTAATATATAAAATTCAGCCCTAACCAGTCTGGCTCAGTGGATAGAGCGTCGGCCTGCGGACTGAAGGGTCCCAGGTTCGATTCCCGTCAAGGGTATGTACCTTGGTTGCGGGCACATCCCCAGTAGGGGACGTCAGGATGCAGCTGATCGATGTTTCTCTCTCATCAATGTTTCTAACTCTCTATCCCTCTCCCTTCCTCTCTGTAAAAAATCAATAAAATATTTTTTTTTAAAAAATTCAGTCTTTGTTAGCTATTTAAAAATGGGGAGGTGGGAGGGGCTGGCTGAGGGGGAGGAGAGACTTGTAAAGTAGCAAAATCTCTTCTCCCAGAGGATCTGTGGTATAACTATCATCTTTCTTATTTTAATTAGAGAAACCTATTGAAAAATCTTAAGGCAACTATATGAAATTTTATAGAAAAAAACAGCACCTCCCGATACTGTCTGTAGGGCATAAAACAAGTTATATAAACTTCCTGTGTATCTGAATACTCACTTCTAGAATTACATGGAAGAATTACAGAATAATGTGGATAGAACATGTGGGAGGGGAAACACATAGCTAATATGCCTATTAAAATAAACATACAGAAATTAGAAATTTGACCATGAATAACAGCTGTGTTTAATAGTTATATAGTTAACATAGAAAAGGACTTTACAGGTTTCTTTTGCATAAATAAATGGGTTTCTGTTCTATATGAAGATGTAAAATAACATCTTTCCATTCTAATAGTTTAGTCAAATAATTATGGTGTGTAATTATCTAAGCACAAAGTAATTGCAATTTCCTTAGGCAAATAAATACTAATGGTGTTCAAAATGAAAATGAGGAACTGTTAGGGCACCTGGAGTTACGGCTTTGACATCATTGGGCTAGACATAGTGTACTAAGATTTAAAAATGATGCTTTAGGCCCTAGCCGGTTTGGCTCACTGGTTAGAGCGTTGGCCTGGGGACTGAAGGGTCCCAGGTTCGATTCCAGTCAAGGGCATGTACCTTGGTTGCATTCACATCCCCAGTAGCGGGTGTGCGGGAGGCAGCTGATCAATGCTTCTCTCTCATTGATGTTTCTAGCTCTCTACCCCTCTCCCTTCCTCTCTGTAAAAAAGCAATAAAATATATTTTTTTTAAATGATGCTTTAGTATTAAAATTTTGGATATTGCACATAGAATAACAATTTAGGAAGAGTACTTCTTCCTGGTAAAAGCTGTCCCAATAAACTTAAATAATTAAAGATTAATTTTATTTAAAGTTTTTAAATATCTAAAAGTAACCAAAGGGCTTTTAACAGAGTAAAAAAGCCTGGATTTGCCTTCAACTCAAACAACTAACAAAATCAAGACAAAATATTTTGGGGAAAAAGTATTAAAATACTGGATTTCAGGCAATGAAAAACAGTGATCCCTAAGAGATGGGAAACAAATGAGATGAACTCTAAGACTGATTCAGCTTACTGCCTTGAGAATATCCAGGACACAGCGCAGGGACAGAGAATCTCAGGTGGAGCCAAATGGACTACCTGAGTTAAGGAGACAGAACTGAGACTGAAATGACCCAGGCAACTAGAGTTCATAGAAGACAGCTGGCCAGAGACAAAACTCCTTGGATTTACAGAGGGTTCCTCTGATCAAGTATTCAGTCTTGACCCAGTAGTAGCGAATAATTACTCTTGGACTAAACAATGCTCTGGTCCCACACAACAAATCTTAAAAGCAATCCCCAAAATATTAAACTGTTTCCAAGTAATTTAACTGTGACCTAGCACAAAGCTCAAGAAGATTTACAGAATTACACAAATATCCAGCACTCAACAAGCTAAAATTCAAAATGTCTGGCATCTAAGCAGAGATTACCAACTGTATTTGTTTTCTACTGCTGCATTTTCAATGACCACAAACTTAGTTTGAACCAATACCCATTTATTATCTCACAGTTCTGTGGGTCAGAGTCTGCGTGGGCTGCTCTGCACTTTCTGCTAAAGATCTCACAAGGCCAAAATCATTGTCTTCCAGACAAGGCTCTTATCTGGAAGCTCTGAAGAAAAATCTGCTTCCAAGCTATTCAGGCTGTTGCAGAATCCAGTTTCTAGTATCCATAGGACTGGGGAAGCTCTTTTCTTGCTGGCTAACAGCTAGGGAACGTTTTCAAGTTCTAGTAGCCACCTGCATTACTCCTCATGTGGCCCCCTCCTTTGTGAGCCAGCAATGGCACATAAAATTCTTCTCATGATTCAGATTTCTCTGATTTCCTCTCTGCCCTCAGTGTCTGAAAATTCTCTGCTTTTAAGGAGCTCATGTGATTATATTAGGCCTACCAGATAATTTTCCTTTACATTAACTCAAATTCAACTAACTGATTTAAAAGTAAATAAACAAAAATAACAACTAATTAGTAGTACCTTAATCACATAAGTGAAAACAACCCAAATAGCAATGGCAGTTGAATGGATAAACAAATTTTGGTATATTCACAAAACTGAATACTAATAATAAACAGAAAAAATTATTAATTCACACAACATAGATGAAAATCAAAATAATTATTCAGAGTGAACACGAACAGATTACCCCAGCAAAGAAAATGGAATATACTGTGATTCCATTAATTGATTGATTTCAGAGAGGGAGAAACATCAATAATGAGAGAGAATCATTGATTGGCTGCCTCTTGCATGCCCCACACTGGGGATCAAGCCTATAACCCAGGCATTCCTTAACCAGAATCGAACCCAGAAACTTTCAGTCTGCAGGGCCACACTCTACCCACTGAGCAAAACCAGCTAGCACTATTGTGATTCCTTTGATATAAAATTCTACAAAATGCAAACTAATATGTAGTGACAGAAAACAGATCAGTGATTGCCTTGGGGCAGTTATGGATAAGGAGAGCATGAGAAGAGCAGCAAAGACGGATTACATGAAGCATTTGAAGACACTTTTGGGGACATAGTAATTATCTTGATTGTGGTGATGGTTTCACAACTTTAAATATGACAAAGCTTATCAAATTATAGCTTTTAAATATGTGTAGTTTATTGTATGTCAATTATACCTCAATAAAACTATTCTAATAACTGGACATTGATGATTGTGGCACAACCACATAGCTTTACTAAAAATCAGAAAATAGTATGCTTAAAATGAGTGAATTCTATGGTATGTAAATTATGTTTCAATAAAGCTGCTAAGAGTGGAGTGGAGGAAGCTCCAATCTTCTGTTTGGTTGGCTATGCAAATCTTACCTAATGTAAAATGTTAAGGCAGATTAAGTATAATGGATTCCATTTTAATTTTAGTTCAAAAGAAACAACTTGTGTTTGTGTGTTTTATTTGCTTTTTTGTTGTTAAACGGGAAAACTTAGCTCATTTTCAGTGTAAATGCTCAGCTGTAAAAGTAATCCTGGGAAAACTAAAAACATCTGGTTACTACCTCAAACCCTGGTAGCTTATTAAATATTTTAGTAATTTCAGTATTAGGAGATAACAATGCTCAACACCTGCTTTCATTTAGGAAAAAAGAAATCTAGAGGAATTTAAGATCTTTATTAAGCATCTAGAAGTTTCTTTCTTTTATGAGGTAATACAATTGCAATTTCATATAACCATATTAGAAATAGCTTAAAATTACATTTTTTTTACTTTTATAGCCCATAATATAAAATATTTAAAACAAGCAACTCCAAGAAGTAAATGTTTATTTTCATATGCAGTACCTATGAATTCCATTAGAACAAGTAAATGTATTTTTATTTTAACTTTCTGGAAAAACTACTTTATATAAAAAATTACATTTTACTAAATTCAACATTTAATCTTGGTACAAGTGAGTAGCATTTTTTAATTTTGAGAAAATATTCTTTAATAAAAACTATTCAGTGTCTCAAAATGTGGACCTGAAAGATTCAATTACACATTATATCACAGTAGCAACAAATATGTAAGTACAGTATTATAACCATACAACCACAAAATGAACCAGAGAACAAATGAGACAAACCATACATTATAGCATTCAGTGAAAACTCAGGATGGTAAATGTTCTTACTAATCCTTCATCATGTCTACTCCGTTATTTACACCAATACTATGTCTCTTCCCAGTTACCTCATATTTAGTGGAATTTTTCTAAAAAAGTATCTGTATTAAGAATTCAGATACTTCTTTTAGACTGCCGATTTATATCACTTTGAGTAAAGTTCAACTTCAGGAATAAAGAAAAGGAAAAGAATTAAAAAGAAATTAAAGAATTGGGGAGAAGAGCCAACCAGAATAGGAAAGGGAAACAATTTCTAGCTATATCTGCTGATTTTCTAAAACATGGCTTTATTACTTTTCTAGAACTAGTAATTTTCAAATATTAGAAAACCATATTTTAATCATTCAGAAATTCTTGAATATTAATGTGTTCATTACTAAACCATAAGATAGTAAAACTTAGATAATTATTGTCCTTGTCTTTTTATTGTAAAATATTTACCAAGTTGAGTAGAGCTCCCTTATCCATAGTTTCGCTTTCCAGTTTCAGTTACCCATGGTCAACCTCAGTCTGAATATGCTAAATGAAAAATTCCAGAAATAAACAACTCATAAGATTTAAACTGTGTGCTGTTCTGAGTCACATGATGAAATCTCGCACTATCCTGCTCCTTCCTGCCTGGGACATGAATCATCCCTCTGTCCAGTGTATCCACAGTGTAGAAGCTACCCATCCCTTAGTCACGTTGCAGCTGTCTCAGTTATCAGATCTATTTGTCATATCACAGTGCTTGTATCTTAGTAACCCTTATTTTACTTAATGGCCCCAAAGCACAAGAGTAGTGATGCTGGCAATTTGGATAAGCCAGAGAAGCCATAAAGTGTGTTAAATGAGAAGGTGAAAATTTTTGACTCAATAAGGAAAGAAAAAATATTTTACACTAAGGTTGCTAAGATCTACTGTGAAACAAAGTTCTATCTGTGACATTGTGAAGGACAAAGAAATTCCTGCTAATTTTGCTGTTATACCTCAAACTGCAAAAGTTACAGCCACGGTGTACGATAAGTGCTTATAAATATGATGGAAAAGGTGTTAAATTTGTGGGTGAAAGCATGAATAGAAAACAGGTTCTGACTGACAGCAGCATGTTGCACCACAAAGTAATGAGCCTACATGAAGACTTCAGTAAGGGATCCCCTGAAATGAGTGACACCAAGCCATTTATTGCCAAGTAAGTGATGGTTATGCACATTCAGGAAAAGGTTTGGGATTTCATCATCTAATATCATCACAAGAAAAAAAGTGAGAGAGACCACATTCACAAACTTTTATTACATTATATTACAGTTGTTCTATTTTAATACTACTATTCTAATCTCTTGACCTCACACCGACTCTTTGGTGGGAGGACCAATGCTCTAACCACTGAACACACCAGCCAGGGTGTATGTTTGTATTCTTGATGTTATCCCAGAGGCTGCTTACTTAGTCTCTGTTTCCCTTATTTATTTATTTTTTACAAGAATAAATGTTTACTAATGTACAGACATTTTGGGAGCCCAGAGACCAGATATAAACATAAAAACAGGTATCAGCTATCACAGATATCAGAAATTACAAGTGTGAGGCAAGCACAGGAATCAGAATCTTCCTGCCAATAAGTACCCAAAGCCTAGTGCACAAACATGAATCATGTCTCTCTGGTTTGAACCAACAAGATCTCTCCCAAAAACCTGGCTTTAGTAGAGCTTAAAAAGAAATTCTCATAAATGTCCTTAAAGTATCAAATCAGGCATCAAATGGGTAAGGTCAGTTGCAAACCATTTCAATTCCATTAAATTTTACCTCCTGTTTGATTTTACTTTTAATTAGGAGCATATAAATTTAGGCTTATTGATGAAATTATTTTTTATCATTATAAATATTTTCTTTTTTTCTAAAATACTCTTCAACTTGCAGTTTATTTGATCTGTTTTTAGTAGAGTTAGACCATTCTTCCCATGCGTAAAGTAACTTAGTGAATGTTTTCCATTCTTTTATTTTCAACCTGTTTGCTTTATTTAATATTTAAAGTGAAATGTATTAACAATCCCATTTACCATCGCACCAAAAAAATTAAGCTACCTAGGAATAAACTTAATTAAAGAGGTAAAAGACCTCTACTCAGAAAACTACAGGACGTTGAAAAAAAAGATAGAGGAAGACATAAACAGATGGAAGAACATACCATGTTCTTGGATTGATAGAATCAACATCATTAAAATGTCCATACTACCCAAAGCAATCTATAAATTCAACGCACTTCCCATTAAAATACCAATGGCATACTTCACAGATCTAGAACGAACTCTCCAAAAATTCATCTGGAATAAAAAAAGACCCCGAATAGCTGCAGCAATCCTGAGAAAGAACAAAGTAGGTGGGATCTCAATGCCAGATATCAAGCTGTATTACAAAGCCACTGTTCTCAAAACTGCCTGGTACTGGCACAAGAACAGACATATAGATCAATGGAATAGAATAGAGACCCCAGAAATCAGCCCGAACCAATATGCTCAATTAATATTTGACAAAGGAGGCAAGAACATACAATGGAGCCAAGGTAGTCTCTTCAATAAATGGTGTTGGGAAAATTGGACAGATATATGCAAGAAAATGAAACTAGACCACCAACTTACACCATACACAAGAATAAACTCAAAATGGATAAAGGACTTAAATGTACGACAGGAAACCATAAAAATTCTAGAAGAATCCAAAGGCAACAAAATCTCAGACATATGCCAAAGCAATTTCTTCACTGATACAGCTCCTAGGGCAGTTGAAACTAAAGAGAAAATGAACAAATGGGACTACATCAAAATAAAAAGCTTCTGCACAGCAAAAGAAACCATCAACAAAACAACAAGAAAACCCACTGCGTGGGAAAACATATTTGCCAACGTCATATCTGATAAGGGCCTAATCTCCAAAATTTATAGGGAACTCATACAACTTAACAAAAAGAAGATAAACAATCCAATCAAAAAATGGGCAAAGGATCTAAATAGACACCTTTCAAAAGAGGACATTCAGAAAGCCAAGAGACATATGAAAACATGCTCAAAGTCACTAATCATCCGAGAGATGCAAATCAAAACAACAATGAGGTACCATCTCACACCTGTCAGAATGGCTATCATCAACAAATCAACAAACGACAAGTGCTGGAGAGGATGTGGAGAAAAAGGAACACTTGTGCACTGCTGGTGGGAATGCAGACTGGTGCAGCCACTATGGAAGACAGTATGGAGTTTCCTCAAAAAACTGGAAATGGAACTCCCATTTGACCCTGTGATCCCACTTCTAGGAATATATCCCAAGAAACCAGAAACACCAATCAGAAAGGATATGTGCACCCATATGTTCATAGCAGCACAATTCACCATAGCTAAGATCTGGAAACAGCCTAAGTGCCCATCAGTAGATGAATGGATTAGAAAACTGTGGTACATCTACACGATGGAATACTATGCTGCTGTAAAAAAGAAGGAACTCTTACAATTTGCAACGGCATGGATGGAGCTGGAGAGCATTATGCTAAGTGAAATAAGCCAGTCAATGAAGGAAAAATACCACATGATCTCACTCATTCATGGATAATAAAGACCATTACAAACTTTTGAACAATAATAGATACAGAGGCAGAGCTGCCTCAAACTGATTGTCAAACTGCAGTGGGAAGGCCAGAGAGGGTTGGGGGGCAGAAGGGAGGGGAGTAAGAGATCAACCGAAGGACTTGTATGCATGCATATAAGCAAAACCAATGGACATAAGACACTGGGGGGTAGGGGAGGCCAGGGGATTGTCAAGGGCGGAGATAAAAAAGGACACATATATAATACCCTTTGTAATACTTT
>NW_005371694.1:226678-229322 GCF_000412655.1 Myotis brandtii
CTTTCACAGGGGTCGCCTAAGACCATCGGAAAACACATATATAATTACATATTGTTTTTGTGATTAATCACTATGCTTTAATTATGTTCAATTTGTAACAATGAAAATACATCCTGCATATCAGATATTTACATTATGATTCATAACAGTAGCAAAATTACAGTTATGAAGTAGCAACGAAAATAATTTTATGGTTGGGGGTCACCACAACATGAGGAACTGTATTAAAGGGTCGAGGCATTAGGAAAGTTGAGAACCACTGCTCTAATCCCTTGTAATTTCCCTGGTGATAGCAGTGTATTTGTTATTCATGATGAGCCCCTCAAGCCACATGTAAGTTTATGCTAACAAAGTGACCAGGCAGTTTTAGGATGGGGGGTTGGCTACACTGGAAAGACCAACCATATGATTAGAGGGATGGTGCTTTGAGGCACATATCCACCTGATCTCCTGACCTTCAGAGAGGGGTGAGGGGCTGAAGACTGATTTCAAACAAGCGGCCAATGATTCAATCAGTTACTCCTACATAATGAAGCCACAATAAAAACTCGAATACTCACAGCTAAAGTGAAATTTGTTTGTTTATATTTTTAAAATATATTTTTATTGATTTCAGAGAGGAAGGAAGAGGAGGAGAGAAACATCAATGATGAGAGAGAATCATTGATCGGTTGCCTTCTGCACACCCCCACTGGACATAGAGCCCACAACCTGGACATGTGCCTTTGATTGGAATTGAACTCAAGACCCTTCAGTCTGCAGGCCAACTCTCTAATACAAACCAGCCAGGGCTGAAATTTCTGTTTTTTTACAAAAAAGGATGTACTGAGAGAGGGCTGCATGCTGAGGACAAGAAAGCTTCGAATTGGAGCCCTCATAGACCTCTCTCTATGTATCATTTTTCTTTTTTACTGTACTTTATAAGAAAACTGAAATTGTAAAGATAAAGCTTTCGCAAGTTCTGTGAATTGTTCTACAAAATTACTGAGCCTGAGGTGGTAGTGGGAACCCTAGAATTTATAGCCAGTTGGTCAGAAGTGAAGGTGGTTGAGGAAACTCCAAGCTTGCAAATTGTCTCTTAAATGTGTGTAGTCTTGTGGGGGACTGTGCCATTAACTTTCGAAATCTGACCTGTGTCGTTAGCATCAGAATAGTACATTAGCAATTAGGTAATTACCTCAAATATACTGTTTTAAACGATTCAAGTTAAAGGCAAAGACTGGTAGAATGGATAAAAAGAAACATGATGCAACTATATGCTGTCTAAAAGAGACTCATTTTAGATCCAAAGACTCAAACAGATTGAAAGTGAAAGGGTAAAAAAAGAATTCAATGTAAATAGTAACCAAAAGAGAGCTGGGGTAGCTTATACTAATATCAGGCAAAACAGACTTTAAATCCAAAGTTATTACAGTATACAAAGAAGAAATGTGATTTTGATAAAAGAGTAAAATAAATCCATTGATATAAAAATTATAAACATATGCACACTTAACAACAGAGCCTGAAAATATATGAAGCAAACCTTTACACAACTGAAAGGAAACCTCACTACCCACTTGCAAGAATAAATGTACTAGAATGGCAATAAAAAAAAAATGTTGGTGAGGATGTAAAGAAATTGAAACCTTCATACATTGCTACTGAGAATGTAAAATGATGCAGTCACTGTGGAAAACAGTTTGACAGTTCCTCAACATGACAAACATAAAATTACCACATGACCTACTGTTCCTAGGAATATATCCAAAGTAAATGAAAACAAGTGTTCAAACAAAAACCTGTACACAAATGTTCATAGTAACATTATTCACAACTAGAGGCCCGGGGCACAAAAATTTGTGCACGGGAGGGGGGGGGGGGGGGGGGGGTGGGGGGGGTTGTCCCTCAGCCCGGCCTGTGCCCTCTCGCAGTCTGGGACCCCTCAGGGGATGACCACCTGCTGGTTTAGGCCCGCTCCCCGGGGGATTGGGCCTAAGCTGGCAGTCAGACATCCCTCTGGCAGCCCGGGAGCCCTTGGGGGATGTCCATTTGCCAGTGGAGAGCAGGCCTAAGCTGCAGTCTGACATCCTTAGCGCTGCTGAGGAGGCAGGAGAGGCTCCCACCACCACCGCTGTACTGGCAGCCAACAGCCTGGTTTGTGGCTGAGCAGAGCTCCCCCTGTGGGAGCACACTGACCACCAGGGGGCAGCTCCTGCATTGAGCGTCTGTCCCCTGGTGGTCAGTGTGTGTCATAGTGATCAGTCATTCCCAGTCTTTCTGCTGTTAGGGTCAGTTTGCATATTACCCTTTTATTATATAGGATAGAGGCCTGGTGCATGGGTGGGGGCCGGCTGGTTTGCCCTTCAGGGTGGGGGTCCCCACTGAGGTGCCTGGCCAACCTGGGTGAGGGGCTGATGGCTGTTTTCAGGCTGGCCACACCACCTTTAGGGTGGGAGGTCCTCACTGGGGTGCCTGGCCAGTCTGGGTGAAGGGTTGAGGGCTGTTTTTAGGCTGGCCAAGCCTCCCCAGCAACAGAAGCTCCCAGCCTCTCCTTTTTTTCTTTTTAGTTTTTATTCTGGGATTTATTTACCTTCTATAATTGAAAATTTGTAGCCTGGAGTGGATCTCAGAGCCGGCCAGGGCTTGGCTTCCTCCATCGCCA